>NC_062538.1:19589307-19736807 GCF_022655615.1 Tachysurus fulvidraco
TCTGCTAGAAAGATCACATAGTGGAACGCTCATTGGTCCCATTTAAGGGCAGTTACCGTTAATCTCCATAAACTGGAGGATATTACAAAATAATTACGTTATCTGTGCCTGGGTTTCGCTGCACAGAGCCTGAATGGCCATGTGTGAGAATTTATACAGCACACAGAAGATAAAAGTCATAAATTCTGCCACTCTATTTGATTTTCTCATGCCTTCTATCAGTATGTTATATACTCTGTGTGTGTGTGTGTGTGTGTGTGTGTGTGTGTGTGTGTGTGTGTGTGTGTGTGTGTGTGTGTGTGTGTGTATGGTCCAGATGATACCCTGCAGGAGGTCTCAGTGGCGCCCATTAAAGTGACAACAGGACAAAGGGTCTCCATTAAGAGCTCGCGCCCCGCCCTATCACTGAATCACCATGACAACCACCAAGCTGATCGACACCGCAGATAGGAGTCACGTGACGCAATCCATCAACGGGACACGAATAGAGAGACGTCGCATAGGAAGAGGCTCATAGAAGTTAGAAGTGAAGTCTGAATGTCTGAATAATACATTAACGTTTCAGCTGATAGAATCTCGACATAATTGCCCTGGCTCGAGAGAAAAAAAACGTGTAAAGAGAATCACGTGACGTGTTCATCGCATCGCCTCGCCTCGCGTGCCTTTAATGTGCTGATAAACAATTATTATAACTCTGATAACATGATAACAAAAAGAAAAAGAGCACGGAAAGACAACAAGAAAAAGAGACACGAGGTGCCCATTTGCAGCGGTGGCAAATATGTTACCGTGGAGATGAGACGGGCATTTAGTGGGTGTGAAATGGGGGCAGAGGGCAGGTGTGATCTTGACACAAACATCACATTCAGGTCTATTAAACCCGTCTGTTGCTTTTTTTCTCCCCCGGATCTACTTTCCTTCTCTGCAATAAAGACTTAATGCTAAGCCTGATGAAAAGAAGGAGATTCTTCTCACAACCTGAGCTCAATAAGGACAAGTGTGTCAGCTCATCCGGACACGTCGACTTCACACGGTCCAAACACAGTTGGTGGAAGGAAGGAAGGAACAATGTGTACTAACGTCGAGGTGGAGAGAAAGCGACTGTCATGTTATATTATTCTCTACAGGTTGGTGCCTCCCGAATAACAGGGTGGTGTAGAAAGCACAAAAATGTCACCTAGAACGTCTAATTTAAAAATTCCCACATTCACATCTCTCTGAAATCCGCCTTCGGGTGTAACCAGACGGAGGGAGCGACGTCCCGCTGGCATCGAGGTAAAGCATCTTTAAAGAGTCAGTCGACAAACGTGTGCACGTTGCACCGATGGATACAACGTACCATGAAACGATATGCCGGAGCTGCCAGTTTCACACTGGTTCTTTACGAGTATGGATGTGTCAGAGCTTCTCAGGATGATGGCTGAGGGAACAGACTGTGTGAGCTGGCATTTAAGGCACTGGGCCAGAAGAATTGAGGTCAAGAGAGAGCAAGCTGTGTGTGTGAATCTGTCTGAACGGTGTGCCACCTCTCAGTAATTGTTGGCTCAGGTTTGAATCAGACCTTCAGAGATACTCAGAACTTATTAACTCTCCTGTTGCTCATAGCCATAGCACAGTAGGGCCCAGAAACCAATCCTTCTGAGGACCCGTCATATCATACCTCTAGGAACCTCACACAATCGGGACAGAAAGGAAATGTCTGCTTAAATAGGGACGGATGCGAAATGACGCGAGCTCATATTCAGAATTGTATGATCTATATTATTGCTTTTCTCTCAGTGGCTTCACAAGACACGGTCACTCCGACACGCGGCACAGATATTCCACTATAATCACAATGACTGCTGCTAAGCAATGCGACTTCTAATCCTGTCCTACACAACGGTGAGCGATAAAGGCGCAGCCAGACACAGGATATGAGATGTGTTTATATTTGTTTGTTGCAAAAACATGAAATTGGAAATGAGGACGGATTCCCTTCGAAACGCCGCTAGACCCGGTGAGCGCTATATGATTAATGCTCTTGCTGTAAATGCACAGGAGTCAGAGTCGGTGATGGAAAAATGGACACACGTATAGTGTATAGGAGCGGACCCATGTGCACCCACACGAGAGTGGAGGAGTGCTCATACTCGCTCCATCAGAAGGCTCAGCTCAGGGACATAAATCTCCTAAACTCATCACTCTCTAGCCTATAGCTTCTCCGACTGTTTTATCGGCACACATCTCCTAGAGCTCGCTGATTGATGAGCTCATGCCAAGCTACGTGTCGAGACAGACCCATCCAAAGAAACCATGCCGTGCTGTCTGGACCGTTCTGTCCGCTATAATCCTCGATTCACTACACGCGAGATTTTGTATTTACTCAGCAAGACAAAGGCATGTTTTAACTGCACTCTGCATATACAATACACCTCCCCTTTAATTTAGCTTATTTACTTTTGGTCTGACCAGAGTGGCCTGAAATAAGCGACCGTGTTCATCTCGTGGAAATGATCGTATGTGCTAAGCAACAAATAAGCGCTCAAGTTGACAGGAGTAATTATGGGTGTCTGAGCAAGCAGTGAAGTGTAGTCAATCATGGTCAACAAGATTTTCAATTGAGTGTGTCTGCAGGACTTGGGAGAAGAAGTAGTAAATGGTTCCACGTGAGTAGGTGGGAACGGACCAATGTTTTGGCAGGAAGATGCAGCAGCAATCAGAGTATCCGAGGAAGCAGACGGGATTGGTCAAGAGGTACCGAAGGGTAAGTATGAGTGGGCTGGACTTCTGAGAAAGCGGACAAGAGTGGGCAAGAAGCTCTGCTCAAGTGGATCTGTGTCTAAATCTGTGGGAGAAGATCCTCAGGGAATCTATGGATGAAGATAAACATTTCAGAAATATGACGACGATCTGTGGGTGAGGGTGGAGATGGTATCTGCTACATATAAATAATATTGTCCACATCATTTATAGCATGGGAGTGGTTAGAGAAGAGATATATATGAGGAGCTCTTTTCCAAAACGCTATAAAATGCATTTTAATAGGTTTTATGAACAACAATTTTGTTGAATATAAATTCAAAGTTTCTTTTCATTTTTTTTCCAAAACGCTATAAATCCATCCTTTATTTTCATTTTAATTTTATGAAAAGAGACATAAACCAACAAGAAAACGTGCAACATATGACTTCCAAATAAAATAAATAGTAACATAAAATAAATAGTAAAAAAATAAATATAAAAAAAAAAAAATGGCACATCCAGGCCACCAAAATTGTTATCACAGTTAAAAACACTCATTTTGAAGACTGCGCACAAACAAACATCTCTCGCCTCAGACCGCCGCCGGTTGGATTGCGTCAAGCGCTCACCGAATTCTGATTGGTCGAGAGGACATATAGCGTTTGGGCAATAACAGGTTTGGCGCTTATCGCGGTTTGGAAAGGAACTGCATCTTGCAGTACATTTTAAACAAGGAAATATAGCGTTTTCGCATGACACATTGATGGAGCAGGATATAGGTTCACAACACGGCAAAATGACATGACAAACTCGTTTTTTTATTTTTATTTTGCCGTTTATTGCGTTTTGGAAAAGAGCTCTTCATATGTGGATACAGTATCTGCATTCAGCATATGTCAGAGTAACTAGAAGAAAATAATTAGATAATTAATAATTACGTTTAGAAAAGTGTGGTGTGGTCGAGTATGTGTGGACGCAAATGAACCTGTGGGCAACATTGTTTTGTGTGTCTGTGGATGTGGAACATTGGATGTGGAACATTGGATGTGGTAGCCTAGTGGTTAAGGTGTTTGGCTACCAATCGAATAGTTGTGAGTTCGATTTCTACGTCCACCAAACTGCCACTGCTGGGCCCCTGAGCAAGGCCCTTAACTCAGTTGCTCCTGCAGTCCATGGTCATAATATCTGTAGGTGAGAGTAGTTATAATATCTGTAGGTGGGAGTGGTCATAATATCTGTAAGTGGGCATGGTCATAATATCTGTAGGTGGGAGTGGTCATAATATCTGTAGGTGGCAGTGGTCATAGTATCTGTAGGTGTGAGTGGTCTTAATATCTGTAGGTGGGAGTGGTCACAGTATCTGTAGGTGGGAGTGGTCACAGTATCTGTAGGTGGGAGTGGTCACAGTATCTGTAGGTGAGAGCAGTTATAATATCTGTAGGTGGGAGTGGTCATAATATCTGTAAGTGGGCATGGTCATAATATCTGTAAGTGGGCATGGTCATAATATCTGTAGGTGGGAGTGGTCATAATATCTGTAGGTAGGAGTGGTCATAGTATCTGTAGGTGGGAGTGGACATAGTATCTGTAGGTGGGAGTGGACATAGTATCTGTAGGTGGGAGTGGACATAGTATCTGTAGGTGGGAGTGGTAATAGTATCTGTAGGTGGGAGTGGTCACAGTATCTGTAGGTGGGAGTGGTCATAGTATCTGTTGAGTAGGAATGGTATCTATGTGCAGAAAGGGGCAAAGTATCTGTGACAGAGTATAGGTGGTAATGTGCTTTAGGGGTGGCCAAAGTATCTACATGTTAGGGTGGTCAGGGTATCTGTAGGTGGTAGTGTTTCAAGCATGTGTGGGCAAACAATGGTTAAATAGGCAGGACGGCTCAGAGCATTGGTTTGTAAGAACGGTCTGTGGATGAGAATGACCAGAGAATCTGTGGGAGTAGTCAGATGTGCCAACCCGGCATGGGATGGAACAGAATTTAGAAATCTTTAATAACTGCCCCAAGCTTATCCAAAAAGCTCTCATATGTAATAAAGAGCTTCATAAGAAAAATCGCATCCTAATTTGAACAGGCAAGAGGCAACGTTCTTATTTCGGTGTCACATATAATAACAGAATAATGAGATGAAAACTTTGCCAGAAAATGGAGCACACACACCTCAGGAAGGAAAAGTTCTGGCACATTCTACAGTTTTCTCAGCTCTGCTCGCTTTAAAGGAAAACAATCGATATTTTGCTGGAGTATGTTAATGCATCTGACACAGTTAGAAAGGCAGGACAGAGAATAAAACTCAAACAATCCAATCTAAAGAGCAGCCAAGTTCATATTACCAGTCCTGATTTTAACAATCTTGGAGCTGATGATGATCTCTACTTTAATACATGTACAAAAGAAATAAACGATCTGATCCCTGAGGCAAGTAAGTGCTTGGTTTCCTCTCTCGCTCGTTCACCACATTAACAACCAGCGGCTGAATAAATTCCTCATTAATCACAATTATACGTATGACAATTAGTCGTCAGCCCAAATCGTGACCAGCGTACTCCTGATGTCTCATCCCCCCCACTCCTCTATTCCTCATCCTATGCATCCTACCTTGTCCTTGAGGTGATTATGAAGTGATAGCAGTCTGAAAAAATTTTTTTTATTGAAGTTACTGCTAAATTATAATTCCTAAAAGCTGTTTTTTGTTGTTGTTGTTTTTTTTTTTTTACATCAGTTAAATGTTCATGTGAAACATTTTTTAGATGATTTAATGAATTCTTACATTTTTTAAGGCCATTAAATTCCATTCGAAATGTTTTCAAATGAATATGTTCCTTCGGGGGGGCACGGTGGCTTAGTGGTTAGCACGTTCGCCTCACACCTCCAGGGTCGGGGGTTCGATTCCCGCCTCCGCCTTGTGTGTGTGGAGTTTGCATGTTCTCCCCGTGCCTCGGGGGTTTCCTCCCCCGGTCCAAAGACATGCATGGTAGGTTGATTGGCATCTCTGGAAAATTGTCTGTAGTGTGTGAGTGTGTGAGTGGATGAGAGTGTGTGTGCCCTGCGATGGGTTGGCACTCTGTCCAGGGTGTATCCTGCCTCGATGCCCGATGACGCCTGAGATAGGCACAGGCTCCCTGTGACCCGAGTAGAGCGGTAGAAAATAAATGAATGAATGAATGAATGAATGATCCTTCGGGGATGAGTCTGTTTAGTCTCAGATCTCAAAGCACAAATCTTTTGTAGAATGTGGTAATAAAGGAATGCACTTGCCCTAGGAGGAGGAGGTCATGAAAACAGCGTGCAGTACGTCAGTAAACTTAATACAGTTACTGTTGTAACGTACTTTCGGAAGCGATTCCTGTATGGAATGTAGCCAAACTAACTCAACTACTCAGGTGAGCAGAAATGACCCAAGCTGGAGAATAAGCACGAGTTAAAAAACGAGAACAACCTTAAGACGTGACCCCCCCCCCCCCCCGTCATCTGTACTTATTCATTTACTAAACAATGCTTCAAAGGATTTGCCCTGCTACTGGGTGCAGATGCAAATTCCAGCTGTTTAACTGGCACTGCTGGGTTGTGTAAAGGGCTGACAAAGTAAGAACTCTGCCAGACTATGGAACAGAAACACTTTGCTTGGTTTGTCCTTAAGAGGCCAACAGTGTTTTTTGGCTTGGTCTACTGCGATTTTTAGCACAAGATGGTCGATTAGTCATTCCTTACCCAAAGCTTAAAATATTAACAGCCTAATTTTACTGCAGTCCAATTTTGAGCAATGTACAACATCGATTTGACCAAAACTGTCATTAAAGCGGTTCTGAATCTTGAGCACGTACAGTCGGGTTCAAAAAAACTGCAGCGTCCCTGTTAATCCTGTTCTGTGGGGTTTGGTCGAGGGAGTCAGATGTATTAGAAGTCTCAGAATTATTCTGAATTAATTCCCACTCAGTCACGTGACCTATGTAGTCATGTTAGGAACACCGGCCTCCAGTGCGATGATGCCATAGAGCTTGACAGGTTTCAAATCAGTGTGCTGGTTTCTTTAGCCTAAAGGAAATACATACTACACACACATGAATCTTCTTCATATCGAATGTCCTAAACCTTTTAAACTTAGCTATATCCTGTATACCATCAATATATCCTGTGGTTGTGACTAAGGCTACTAGTGTTAGTGGGTTACGACGACCTCTGCGTTAGGGTAATGTGTTTGCTGTCGGAATACATTAACAGCGTTTCTTCGATTTTTTTGACATGCATGCCCAGTTTTTACTCGGCAAGGCATTTTTTTGCCCATCAGTCAAAGGAGATCAACAATGAGCGAGGTGAGTTACGTCATTAGGGACTACGATAGGATTTATAGGTGTACACATTTAATCTGCTCAATAAATAAATCCACCAATCTTGGCAAGACACAAGTCCCCAGGGGCTTTCAATGCTCACGACACATCGTCCATCCCACAACAAAGACACCTCAGATGCCAATCGTGTGTGAGACATGAACCAGTGCCAAGTAAACAGACAGCACGATGGCTGGCATTTCCATCAGAGGTCATTCAGGTTCATTATGTCAGCTGCCCATCATTACAAACTGCCTGAGTGGCTTATGAGTGCCGTCCACCATCTGTGCATCTAAACAAGCTCTGTTCATACATGTCCCACTGAGAGCACGTCTACCACAGACTCAGACAGTGAGCCGCTGAGGCATGTAATATACTCTGATTCAAAAAAGCAACTAACATGCCAAAAGAACTGGTGAGAACCGGGGAGAACATTTTAATGCCATGCCAACCCAATTTCTGGGTTTGTCGCTGGTAGCTGAGCTAGTGTGTCTAGGGATTAAGATTGCTGGCTATAAAAAAAACAAAACAATCGACTTCTCTAAAGCCCTGACCTTTCTGAGCCGAGACTCTAAAAGTATTCCACATGAAGCAGGCAGACTGAAAGCCATGTTTATGATCTTTATGTTTTGAAGTCTGCCAAAGCCCTGGCCGTGACGTAGTTCCTGCCTGATCGGGCTGAGGCACATGGGGCCTGAAACAAACATGCACATGGATGGAGAGTTGAGAAATGTGCCAACCGCAGCCACTAACAGGCTGACGTAAAGTTGTCTGGGTCCGGTTTCAGCAAAGGGAGCGGACTCCGAAGCCACAAAGGCAGAATAAAATCTGTGGGTAGGCGCAAAAGGAAATAACTAGAGCAAACAAAGCCTAATCACTTCATGGGTAGTTCTGGAGGATTACGTTAGGTGTTCCCTAAAAGAATGTCTAAATTCATAATTTTCTGCTCTTGACAGAATCCATTTGCTGATGGTGACTCAAGTCTCCCCTGACAAACCACAAGAGGTTGGTAGCATGTTACTTAACTATATACATTAAAGGCAGGGTCTCCGATTTTTGAGAAATGCTTCAGAAAACTGAGTCGGGCCGATAATAAACAAAAATCAAAACAAAAATCAAAACAAACGGGTAGCCAATGAGCAGAAAGGGGCGGGGCTTGCCAATATGCGGGAGAGAGAGTGTTCAGTGTGCATGTGTGACATTAGAAGAAAGCGGTTTTAGCATTGACATGAAGGACAAAAACAAAGAAAGAAAGAGAAGAAAGGCTTACGAAAAGGCAAGAAGTAGGACGCGTTAATATAGGACCAGCTTTCCAGCGCTGGAGAGAACTGAAGGAGCAGGAAGTTGGCCACATATTCACAGGTTGGAGTTTCCCGAGTCAATAACTCCTGAGCTAAACGCTGTTACTACACAAATAACACCTCTTTTCTATCGTAGTGATGTAGAGAGGCAGCTACAACCGCGTTTTGTGTAGTAACAGCGTTTAGCTCAGGAGTTATTGACTCGGGAAATTCAACTTTACTTAAGACGCCGAGGCGGTTTTTTCCTTCTCGATAGGTGAGTAACGTTGGTTTTGCTTTGTTACACAGAACTAATATATGCCTTTGTCCTTTACATGATTATGCTTGTGTGTCATTTTTGCTTGTTTGTTTATCTGCAATCATATTGTTCTTCCCTTCAGCTATGATAAAGACACTTTTCTTTCCATTAGTTACCTGGGTTACGTATGTATGTGTGGGCGGAGCTATCGATACAGGGGTGGGATCCGTTTGGATTAGGGGCGTGTTTGTTTTGGTGATTTCAAATGTCGACATTGGCTTTCAAACATCCGAGACCCCGCCTTTAATTACTGAACCCCTGGCCATCGAAGCTGTTTCGTCCATCAAAGCAGAGCACAACAGATACATGAACTGACCCCACAAGCCAAGTAAAACATCTGATCTCAGACAGGATACAACGCTAAATCCCAAAAAAAAGAAGAAGGCCAAAACCCTAAAGCGTCCTCTCATCTTTCCATAGCTAAGCACTTACATCAGTGTATATTATTACCTAAACACATGACTAATCATCTGTGGTATCTGGCATAGCATATTTTCTGGACAACACGTTGCTCTGGAGTATTAAATGCACTCCACCTAAATTCTGCTTGTGTAAGAGAATTTTGGTCCAGTTCGTACTGCAAAGGTTCAGGGCTCTGTTGTGTTCTTCACTAATTCCTGCTTGTAATGTCTGTCATTTGTAGTCAAGCTAGCTTAGAAGGGTCTTAGAAGGGTCTTATATATAAACTACATAAACTATGTCTGTAACCCTGCCTAGCCAGGTGACAGCCGCTCGTTCATTTTCGATGAATGCTGAAAGATCGGCGAGCCTCGGCAACAGAAACAGTAACACTGTTTAATAACTAGAAAGTGCTGTCCAAACAAAAGCCTTGGACATCCATCAGCAGCAGCTCCCGACAGGTCAGGAGCCGACAGACGAATTGATTTCCCGTGTCTGAAATGTGCCTACATACCTGCTGTTTGGAGACTTTGCATTAGTGGAATGGAGAAATAAGTTGTTTAATGGCATTCGGTGATGAGAGGGGGAGAGAAAGAGAGACAGAGACAGACAGAGACAGAGACAGACAGAGACAGACAGAGACAGAGACAGACAGAGAGAGAGAGAGAGAGAGAGGTCATTAAGGTAATGTGTTTCTCGCTTCTCTCGTCCTTCTTCGCTGCTACATTGGGCTTGACAGCATCGTTCTCTCTTTCTAACAAATATCTGAAATTCTGGCTTGGACCCCGTGTGAGAAAAAAAGGCTTGTGTAAAAGTGGTGAAATGGCAAAATAATTATAATATTGCTAAATATTTCTTTCAATTTACCAACACAGAAGAGACAGAAAAAGAAACTGAATCAGAGCGAGAGTGTGTGAGAGAGAGAGAGAGAGAGAGAGACAGAGAGAGAGAGAGAGAGAGAATGAGTGTGATTGTGTGAGAAAGAGAGGGGGGGGAGAGAGAAAGAGAGAGAGAGAGTGAGAGAAAGAGAGAAAAGGAGAAAGAGCGAGAGAGTGAGTGTGTGAGAGAGAAAGAGAGAGAGAGAGAGAGAGAGAGAATGAATGAGAGAAAGAGAGAGTGAGAGAAAGAGAGAGAGAAAAAGAGAAAGAGAGAGAGTGTGTGAGAAAGAGCGAGAGAGAAAGAGAGTGAGAGAGAGAGTGAGAGAGAGAGGGAGAGAGGGAGAGGGGGGGGGGGAGAGAATAGAGAGAAGAGAGGAGAGAGAGAGAGAGAAGAAGAAGAGAAAGTGAGAGAGAGAGAGAGAGAGAGAGAGAGAGAGAGAGAGAATGAATGAGAGAAAGAGAGAGTGAGAGAAAGAAAGAGAGAAAAAGAGAAAGAGAGAGTGTGTGAGAAAGAGCAAGAGAGAGAGAGAGAGAGAGTGAAAGAGAGAGGGGGAGTGAGAGAGAGAGAGAGAGAGAGAGAGAGAGAGAGAGAGAGAGAGAGAGAGAGAGAGCGAGAGGAAGATAGCAGGTGAGGCTCAAATGTAAAAGCAATATTAGAGTTCCCAGGTCACTGACCTACATGCTGCTTAAATTACTTTTTTTCATTCTCTCTCTCATTGTTTTTATAGATATGCTTGTTTTTCATACATCTCTCGAAATTGAACTCCATATCAGACAAAGGATGCTCAAAGAAATGGGATTGTTTTTGTTTTGTTTTTTAAACGTAAGATGTGCCAAAGGACAAGAGACTTGTGCACGTCTGTCTTATTTATGCACATGGCCGTGCATTCAACAAGCTGATCGAACAGTTCTCACTTCCTATCCATCACCTCTGCACTGGTCGCAGCCCCGGAAGCAGGCATCAGACTTCAGATCTCATTTAGTCTGTCAGTAGCACTGAAAGCACCGAATTGAGATGCTGCCTAAACCTTTATGTCAGATACGATGTCTGGGTTTCGTTCTGTCGCGAACCTCCGGTGTCACAAAATCTCCGCGATATTTTAACGACACACGTATCTGAGATATTACTTACATCTACTACAGACGATATATTTTTAGGGAAAATTACAAACAGATAAATATTAAAAGCAAAATCATCAAAATCCGAACACTGTACATACTTTTTTTGGTTTGTCCTCTGTTACAAAGTTCACATTTGTGCATTTAATATCTGTAACAAAAAAAAAAACAAAAAACAGTCTAATAATAGCAGTCGTTAATAGCGTACTGTAGCATTGTCATAGAATGCAAGGGTTTAAAAAACAAAAGAGTAACGGTACATTTTATAACATAACCAATAAGATCTCTGTTGCTATGACAACGGAGACAAAGCATCCCTTTTGACCCAGGTGTTGGACCACAAAAATACAGAATGCTAAAGAAGTCACTAGAACGTCGAGGCAAACTTCCAAACCGATGCTTTTTGAGACCGAAGCTATGCTACCGGCGTTGTTTTCTAACAATTTCCCCACATCGATGCGCTTCTACTTCCAATTTTATCAAAATCGTAGCCTGGAGCTCGGAAAGAAAATGAAAACTTCTGAACTAGTCCATCATTTGCAGCTGGTGTGTGCCTCCCATCAACCCCTGCCTCATGGTGTGTTACATTTATGTTCATTTTATGTCTCCTCGTATCATTTCCTCTGACATTTCCTTCACACCGCGGTCTACGCATCCTTCACCGTCCACTTGCCTCTGCTTAGGTCGGCAGCTTCGCCTGCAGCTCGCAGAAGCCCTAAATGACCGGACAAACGTAGGCAGATTACACAGTGAGCGTAATTAACTGCGATGGCTCGCTCCGAAACGCGAGAGTTACTTCAGCCGATTCAATACAATACAATATATCTTTTATTTTCTTTGCTTTTCTTCTCCTGAGATTTCCAACTGTCCTCCAGGTCAAACGCACATCTTCACGGTTCAAAGAGGATTACAGAGATGGAACATTTAATCTCAGAGAAACGCACCCACATCTCGGACGATAAGATGAGAATCACCTCCTTTATTACGCTGTTAATCTTTTCTAGACTGTTTAGAAATTCATGAGGTCGTTTCTTTTTCTTCTTCGTCTCAGACGATCCAGACGGACGCTGAAAAGTTGATGAACTCGTATTCCCTGATTAAATTAATATCTTCGATGCCGAACGTCGTTATGCATTAAAGAGTCATCCGAGTCCTATATTTGCCAGAATGGACAAATGGACACGTAACAGAGAAAGACTTCTGCTGTGAAAGGAATGGAGTCCTTCACTCCACAATTAACACTTTTATTAAAAGGCGATAGAGCAGAACTGGGCTGGACATGGGCAGTTATTGTGGCAGATAAAGATAAATGGGCTGTGGCGTTCCTGTCACTCGCCACAGCCTCTGAAATCAAATATGTTGCACGAAGCAAGCAACCTGCTAAATCTCAACACAAGCCAATTGCCAATGTTTTAATGCTGCCAAGCTGGGCGTAATGCGAGGCAGATCGTAGTCGTATTATTTAGCAGTAATCCTTCAGTCAGTAGAATAAAAGGAGCTGAGAGAATAAAAGGCATTATGAATTAGGTTTAATCATTTTAATTCCTCTTCAGAGCAGAACATTTCTACAGCCCGCTCATATTTAATATACACTCAACATTCCAAGCTGGAAGATGTTCATGTTTCACTGAAGACGAGGTGTAATGCATTCTGTGTGCTTCGTACATCTAATGTCCTTCGTACGTCTAGGGAAGGCCCAGGTATAGGTGTGATGGTCAGCTGTCCACATATAGTGGCGATATAGTGTATATGTGACCAGGGGCGTCACCAGGCCCTTTTTAGGGGGGCTTTAGCCGAGCAGAGCAAACATCAGAGAGTACAAGGTGTGTGTGCCTTTATTCATGGACTGCTATGATATGACATCTGCATCGGTGCAGTTCTTGTAAGTTTACTGGACCATTACACAGTTCGGTTTCTCATGCAAACAGTAAAATGTTGTGTTTGTACTGGAAACGTGTGTATGTGTGTTTGTACAGTGAGTAATGAATCAGGAAGTCTTCATTGTAAAAAAAAAACTACATTCACAACTCAAAATTTTCTAGTGACTGGTCACTTCGAAATTTTTACAGTGAAATACAGGGAATACCACTCCACCACACGAGCTAAGTGGGCAGCATCAACACCATTAGTGCACTTTTCCTGTTTCTTAAATATTGATGGATTTACTGCTCACACCTGTTCACGTTCATACAATCTATTTAATAGATATTTACATCGCTAAGTTCTCCTAACTGACGCTGTGTGTCGTTAAACGTAATTAAGCTAATAAACTTATATAGCCGAGGGAAAAGTCAAAGCCGCCTTAGAAGCTTTACTACATATGATTTGCTTTCTCCGTGATTTTGACTACGTTTCTTAATGACTAACCGTAACGACTGCACGTGTGTGATGGACGAGCGAAAAACAACGACGAAACGGAGAAAGAAAGTTGCCGAGTCGACATCCGCTTTGTGCTCAGTGAGAATAACACAACAGAAGGTGAAGCTCTCTATTTGTTTCGTCGTTATTTTGCGGTTTTGTATTCATAGGTTTTTTCTTTTTTTTTTTTAACAATTATTGACCTTCTGAATTCATCACTTTCCCTTGAGAGTATGAAGTAAACAGGTTTTTCTCAGTACATGTTGGGAATGTGCTGCGCTTTCTCGTGTGGTGTAATTGCACGAATATCAAGTGTGGCTTTATGGAGCTCGTTGTGCATAGCGATACATAGCGATAGCAATAATACTGGTGTGTATTGAAGCTGAGCGTGCATAGTGTTGAATGGAATTGGGAATTTGTACAGAAGCCCATTGTGTCACTCCAGCCTAGAAAAGAAACCTATGAGTGTGTGCATTGTATGCTGTGTCTCTATGCATGTGTATGTCAGAAATCTGCAAAGTGGAGATTTTGTTTCTGGTGTGTCTATGTCTATGAGAGTGTGTATCCAGCACTATCCAGCAGCTTTTGGCTTTGACCACCTGTATTCCTCCGGAGACTCGTTACCTGCCGTAATAGTGAGAGGCCATGCTAACTAAGCTGCATGTTCAGGGGCTTCACGGGCTTGTGGATTTCTAACTTCCTCCACTGTTTAGCCTTTCCCCTGAGGTTCCTGGCCACAGACTTGAGCACAGTGGCAGCGTTTTGTGGCCGTTGCCTTGGCAGGCCTCCATTAAAAATAAATGAAATGTACACTGAGTGGAGCCACCTGTGGAGCTGCACCGTAAACACAGGGAGAGTTATTCTGTTTGAACAAATCAAAGTGATCAAACAGCCCGAGCGAAACCGGGGGAGGGTGCGGCCGCGTCGTAATGGCTCTGACCCGTGATTTGTTCCTTTCCTCCCCACGCACTGGATGCAGTGAGCCGTGCGTCTGCTACACGGCGGCGTGCCATAAATGCGAGCATCCGCTGTGGAAAACGAGCGTTATACCGTCCGTAATTCTTCCCATCACTTAGCACATTTCATAATGAAATTGTTTTTGTTTGGAGTACAGAGAATCTTCTCTGCCCGGTTACGCTAGTTACTCTTGGATATTAAAACAGCAGTAAAACAGTATGTACAAGGAGTGCGAGTCACTTCCAGACACTATTGTTTATTGAGGCTGTGGGCACAATGCTCTTTGATCGAGAAATCCAGGCTGATCTTCAGGCTCTGCAGGAAGGGTGAGTCGGTCGTGGTCAGGTGTGCAGCCATGATGAATTTGTCGGAGGGTGACTGATAGCAGGTGATATGTCTGCATTGCAATTTTGGCACTGCTTCATTCCCAGGAACAGGAAATTGCTGCAAACATAAAAGAATGGCCAACCCTGACATGATGGTCAGAAATACATTCTGTGTTTGGTGGTGATGGGAAAGCACAGATCCTATCAATTTTCTTTTCTGGAGAATAGATTTTTTTCACTATTTTTTTTTCTTTATAAAATAGATTGTGTATCTATCTTTTCTACCTTTCATGAATTTCATTTCTTTTGACTTTTCCTAGGCTGAAAATGCACACATAATCATCATCATCATCATCATCATCTGGCACTTAAAAGACAATTAAGGCCCCTTACTGTGGCTGAAATAGCCCGGGGCTACGTCTGGGCTCTTTATCTCATTCACTGGCTTGGCCTTTCAGCTGGAGGTGAATGCAGGAAATGAGTTGGTCCTAATGGACATGCTGCCTGTCACTGCAGAGGGATTGTGGGATTGCTGGAAACAAGGGCTACGTGACCGAATCACGGCATGGCTAAACAAATTAAATACAAAGAAGTTTGTCCATTAGCTCTTGTACTGTATGAAGTCTACTTTCACTCGACTGGACCTCCTCTGAGAGGAATATTGTACACTTATACAAAAGCTAAGAAATGGCTAGACATCAACGGACTGTGTTATCTTTGTCAAAACGGTTGACCGTTGCACTCCAGGTTGAAGTCTGTATATCTGGCACAAAGGAACTCATTAGATGAGTAGTCTACATCCATGGACCACCTGATATACAGTATATTATAAACCTAGCTGGCTGCGAGTACTACAATCCTACAGGTTACCTGCATCTAAATGTGTACATGCTCCTTCCAGTGGTTTTATCAGTCATAGCAATAAGTATTGTCAGGAAACTAGAAACACCCATGGTGAGGATTTACCAAAGTACACATGGGTCATGTCAAGCTGCATTATGATGGCATGCTTTTATCCTATGATGAAATTTTTTTCACCTAATGGGTGTAGGCTTTCCCAGGATAATTTCGTCCACCCATAGAGCATAAGATCTCACCGAATGGCTTGCTGAGTTTAAAAATAATGATAATCATGTAACAATCACACTGACCAGAGCTCAACACAGCTGAACACCTATAGGGGATTTTGGTCTAACCTACAGATCACCAAAACACCTGATTAGAGTTCATCCCTCTAAATACCGTTCCTGAGATTTGTTGCATCAATGCCAAAGACTATAAAAAATGTTCTGGTGGTTTAATACATTACTGTGACACTCAAAAGCCCACGCTGTGGATTTGATAGCTTGCAGCATCAATAAAATGGTCGCTTCCTTTAAAAGTAAGGGTTCATGGCCATGTCGAGTGACACAAACTTTTTTAGCTACTACAGGACGTTTGGCTTGCAGGACTTGATTAGCACTGACCCTGCGTGGCTTTGTACCAAGCCGTCTAAAAGCAAAAGACTTAAATGAACATGACAATTAAAACAATGGCTTTTCTGATGAGTGACAGCAGCGGGTCAAGCAATGTGCTGATCCTACTTATAGTCCTATGGCAGAGGTGAACTTGTCAGGGCAGATCGTCTGGCCTTTCTCTGAGCAGCTCTAATGCCTACACCACCTCTCTGGGCAGTCATGGTCATCTTGGTAAACAGGGGGGCAAAAGCCCTAAGGAGACAGCTGCTACATCTCACTGTGGCCTTGGTTGATGATACAAGTGCTTTACTTGCATATACATATGGGAGGGATTATACAATGTCTGGGGCATCTGAGGTGTCTGAGGGTATCTGGGCATTGACTGTCCTGTCCTTCACACAATGTTAGCTTTCAGATAACTTTGCATTTGATATTGCCTTTTTGACATGTGCTGGAAAAGGGGTAATGGCTAATTATGCATAAGAAAAGGTTGCATTTGCTGCATAATTTTAACGCATTTGTGTCATGTTTTGTCTAATATTTTTCTCATATCTTTTGCACTTTTTATATTGTTTTAATATTATTTTCAATTGTTCATATTGTTTTTAATATTGTGATACCTACTTTGTGTTATTAGCTATAGTAGCTGTTTTGTTGTATTATTATAGTCCTCCAGCTTGAGGTTCTCTTCACTCTTCATCAGTTTTCTCCCGTATATTCAAGCTGAGAAAGCTCTCCTATCTGCTCTGACTGATCTCATTATAAATCTGCGCATTTAAAGAGTCATATGCTACTCTATCTTATGTCTCCTCTGGTAAAAGACTTCCAGTGGAAACATCATTTCTATATTCCTCTCACCTACATCACCATATCTTTTTCCCTTCACTTTTCTATTGCAGACAGAAAAAAAAAGTAATTTAGTAGAGAAATAGACTACAGCTACCGTTGGCTATGGGAGATAAAGATACTTCCTCTTCCTCCCTCTGGGGCCAGTAGGAAAATTATGGGATGGCAGGGTGTGACTGGAGCTCATCTGCAGTATGGCTGGACTTACACAGATGCAGGTCCTATAAGCCTTCAGAGGTCCATCTGTCACCATTTACTGAATAAGCTAAAAGCAAACACTAGCAGGCTGCAGCCGGGACAGTCAATGTGATTTCATTCATTTCTCCAGGCAGAAACAATGCACCTTATGAAAGCATGAAACATGCTACTCGTTTTATACTTCAGAAATATGCAGAATAAGAAAAAGCCGGGATTTGAGACGCATGCTTCTGTTTCGATGCAAAGATTGATGATCCGTGGCCTCTTGTGAGAAATGTCTCGTGCATTTCATTTCCATGCATTAGGTGTGGTTTTGTATGGGTGGAGAACTGCTCTAATTAATTACATTACAGCAGGAAACTTCATTAGCATGGATGATGCTCCAGCCCTTTAACGCCCTTCACACACACACACACACACACACACACACACGCACACCTATACATGAATATTAATACGTTTTTATGTACAGTACAGCTAAATATAATATAGAAAATACTGCTACATGTTCAGCAATTCTACAACACTGACACATGCTACATCGTAATGAGATATTTTATATGCTGAAATGAATATTGGTACTTCTCTTGGTAAGCAGTGGAGGCTCAGGCAGTTAAGGCACTGGGTTGTTGATTGGAAGATCAGGGATCAAGCCCCAGCAGTGCCAAGCTTCCACTGTTGGGCCCTTAAACAAGGCCCTTAACCCTCTTCTGCTCCAGTGGTGCTGTATCATGGCTGACCCTGTGCTCTGACCCCAAACTCCAAAGTTGGGATATGTGAAGAAAGAATTTCACTGAGCTGTAATGTCTATGTGACAAAATAATGTCTTCTATTCTAATAGATTTATTTAATTTACATTGCTATTCAATATTTATATTGTCTGTATAATAAAAAAAATAGCTTTGTGTGGTTGTGCTAAGCATATTTAATGTATTTTAGCAATAATATTCTTTTACTTACTAATTTATCAACATATCGGAGATAAAAGTTAGTATTCCTAACAGATTTATCAAATTTTCTTTGCTATTATTATATGTTTATATTACCTGTATATTAAACATTATAGCTATGTGAAGTGATGCTAAGTGTAATTACAGTGCAATCTAAACTATGCCTTTTCTTACTAATTTGTCAACATATCTGAGGTAAACTTTGGTATTTCCAATAAATATATATAATTTTTGTGTTCGTTCTATGTTTATATTGGCTATAAAATACAGCTAGACTAACTTCTCTTACTAAATGATCGACATATCTGAGGTAAAAGTAGACAGAATGATCTACTTTTCATTGCCATTCGATATTTATATTGCTGTGTAATATTACATTATTCCATTTCTTCAACATTATTACAATTATAACATTATAGCTATTAGCGGTTATGCTAAGAGTATGTAACAAATCTATGTGGAAAATGTTGATTCTTCTGACAAATTTGTACAGTATGCTAAGTGTACCTAATTTTAGCAATACTATTCCTCTTCTTAGAATTTTATCAACACATCTGAGGTAAATGTTGATACTCCTAATTAAACTGTATTATTTTTATTGACATTATACGTTTCTTTATGCTGTATAACACTTGTAATAGCTATGTACGGTTATGCTAAATGTAATTACAATGTGATTTTATTTATACTGTCTTTTTTCTTAGTAATTTATCAATACATTGTGAAAAATGTTGCTATCCTAAATCATTTTTGTCCCATTTTCATTGCCATTCTATGTATATTTAAGTTGTATAATACACAAAATACACATTGTAGTCATACAGTGCCTTTTGTGACTAATTCATCTAAGGTAAATTTTGATATTCCTGATCGGTTCGTCTCACTTCCGCTGACGTATTCTTTGATAAAAAGACTTAACAGCTATACATTAGATAAATCATTAACCTCGCTCTATAGCTAGCTTCAGCTTGTTTTTTTTGCAAACTGCCTCGTAAACGTTTTCCCCGTGTTTTCTCTGACAACTTGAACGAGCGTTTTACGTGTTGACTTTCCCACGTCGTTAGCATAAATTCATGCTTAACACAGGTGATTGTGGTAACATGTACTTGCTTTACTTCTTGAATTAAACACTTTTATTCCTATTTAAATGTAAAACTTAAATGAGATTTCTGAATTAATGCTTTAAAAGATCATTTTCGGAATAAGACGTACAAGTTTTATGTAACACTGAGCTCTGAGCTTTTACCCAGCAATTGTGTTAATTTTGTAAACGTCTTCTATTATTGAACTCTATATAATGCTCTTATCTTAAATAGTGCTTTTATCATGCTGTATACTGTTCTTCCTTCTTTTATGACTGACTCCTTTATATGCCTCTGTCACTCAGGCTTGACTGTCCTGTAGGTATTTAGCATGATGGGAAATCGTTAACCACCCACACACCCACCCACACACACCCACACACACACACACAGGCACATGGGTTATAACCTGGCATTCACGTGTCTGTAGTTACAATAAAGCACATGAATGGAAGTCTAATAAGCCAGACAACAAGCCTAAGTTTTAGGGTCTCCTTCGCAATTTAAATATTTAGGGGATGAAACGAGATCAATCAATAAGTCTTAATTCTGTCAGCCCTTTTCTGGCTGCATGAATGTGAACCGAAGACTAATTCTATATTCACAGATTGGTTTTGTTTTAATGAGTCTCCTTGTCACATGATGAAGCAGTGCGGGGTGTGTGTGTGTGTGTGTGTGTGTGTGTGTGTGTGTTTGTGGAGGCTCACTGATAAGAGTCTCACACTGGGAGGGAGAGGTGCTGTACTGCTGCTCCGGGAGAATAAAATGGATCGATCTGTTTACAGCTAGGAAAGAATGACACAAATGTGGAGGATAGAGAGAGGGAGAGAGAGAGAGAATGCAAACAGACAGATGTGGATCACCAGGAAGAGCGATGGAAGGGATGCTGGATGGAGTGGGATGGAAAGGAAACAGAAAAGAGAAAAAATAGCCTTCAAAGTGAAAAGTGAGTCCACTTTGAAATGTCACAGTTTAAATGTCAGCCATGCTGATGTGCTTCAGCAGCTGTTTAAACACAGCACGTATAGTTACGATAAAACTGGAGAAATAAACAAAGCTATTAATAATTTTCTTTATCTGTCAGTCTTCAGGCTGTGTGCGCATAAACTCATTTACTGATGTCACACTGTTCACACATTCGGCCTGGTCTCATGTGGTTGTGCAGTGATGTATGGCTTCAGTGAATGAATGAGCAAGGCTCTCTCTCTCTCTCTCTCTCTCTCTCTCTCTCTCTCTCTCTCTCACACACACACACACACACACACACACACACACCCAAATGCGTGCACGCACATGCACACAGACTGTTTCAGTACTATAAATATATAACTGTTTCAGTTATATTTTCGGTGTATTAAAAAAAAAACTTTTTTAATAAACTAAATAAATATATTTTTAAATGTATTTCAGCATTCAGAGAGAATACGAAATAAAATGTAAAAAACAAATAAACATACAACTAAATAAATAAATAAACAAATAGGGTTTTTAAAAAAGGTTTTGAGATTTGAGTCAGTATTCATATACGTTATTAATAAATAACTATGTATGTAAAGTTGGTAAAGAAACAATAGAAACTACCTAAAACAAAAACAACAAATAAATAAATAAATAAATACAAAACTTATTCATTAACTGTTTAAAAGCAAATAAAGGAAGATTAATAATTGACTATTTTAAAGAAGTCTACAATGGCTCCAAATTTTGCGACCCTCTCAAATCCCCAGCCGAACTCAGAGCACCAAATTTAACCTGCACAGAAAGTATGAATAGATGATTAGCTTCATCCTGGACACGTCTAGTTAGATCCCATCGAGTAGCGGCGGGAGCCGCAGTGGAGCGGATTCATTAATGACCGAGCACGTAGTGAAAAGTGAGCCTGTACTGAAGACGTCTGCGTCTGAACGCTAAAGCGCAACGCCGCTGCAGAACGAGATAAGAGCGGAAAGAAAACGGAGGGGGGTGAAATGAAAAGACTGAATTATAAAGTGCAATTATAATAACGGGAGCTTTTCAGTTTTGAGACGTGGACGTTGAGCCGAGACGTCCATCAGAGGAAACGAGACAGACCGTAATGTTCATGAAGCACGCAGGACGCCCGAGGTAGAAGACTGGAAGCTGAATGAGATGTCTCGTTTGCCCTGGGGCTATTAACCCTCTGACCTGCCATCTGGGAGGACCAGAGGTTCATAAGAGAGCGTGTATTAGAGACACTTGTCTCCACCAGGGGCTCCACCATGCTTAGGAGCAAACCGTTTCACTTCCTGTTCCACACAGAACTGCCCTGAGGCGACAGGACATCCCCGAATCTGTAGCCAATGTTAAAGCACTCATGAATAACAGCATGAGGGAGCTGGCTGTTTTTCCAATCTCATAAACCGACATTAAATTAAACTCTTTTGTGCTTGGTATGAATTACTCAGACTCTACTTTAATAATAATCCTTCTAAGAGCGAAAAGATGACAAGAGACGACATCCCTGTGTCACGTTCAACATCCTAATGAGATTCACATCCTTCTGTTTCGTGCCGGTTTGGATTCTTGGCTGTACGATGAAAGGGACAGCTCTGATCATGAATAAAAAGTATTGTGAATTTTCATGGATTTTTAGGAGTGTTGCATGATGCAAATGCTTGGGAGGGACAAAACCATACTGTGTCAGAATTCCATGAACGGTTCACATATTATTATTATTATTATTATTATTATTATTATTATTATTATAAATGTAGTCAAAGTTACATGTAGTACGTAACTGTGCAATAGCTTCGAGCTGCAGGAAGTGAAATCAGTTACTATACTGTAGTCAAAATGAACCCTGATAAATTAATAACCATTATGTCCACTGGTGTCAAAGTGATGAAGGACGTGAACATGATTTAGGGCGTGTCCAACTTTTTGGAGATGCAACCGTCTGATCATTCATCATGACTAAAGTAGTGGTCGCTATATGTTTAGTTCCATTTCTTTCTTTGTTTCTTCCTTCCTTCCATTTTTTCTCTTCTGTTCTTCCTTCCTTCCTCCCTTCCTTCCTTCCTTCCCTACTTTCCTTCCTTCCTTTCATCCATTTTTTTTTCTTCTGTTCTTCCTTCCTCCCTTCCTTCCTTCATTTCTTCCTCTTTCTTCCTTCCATCCTTCCTTCCCTACTTTCCTTCTTTCCTTTCATCCATTTTTTCTCTTCTGTTCTTCCTTCCTTCCTTCCTTCCTTCCTTCCTCCTTCTTTCTTTCTTTCTTTCATCCATTATTTCTCTTCTGTTCTTCCTTCCTTCCTCCCTCCCTCCCTCCCATTCTTCCCGCCCTTTCTTTCGTCCTTCCATCTTTCCTTCCATATAAACACAAACAGGTCAGACTCTATGACAGAAAATAAAAACCATTAAAAACCGGTGCCTCGGCACATCGTCTCATATCCGGTTACTGCATGTATTTGCTTTGTTCTTCTTCGTGACTGCACCTTAAGGTCAAGAAAGAGACGGAGTTCAACAAAACAGTAATCTAGCTTTTATCATTAACGATTGCCTGCTAAAGTATCACAGTTGCTCTTAAGCTGATCATTTTATTCACTCTTGAGTGTTGCTGTTTGCTCTCCAGGAAAAAACACAAAACAAAACAAAACAATCAATCTCCAACTCTCCAAGCCTTATTATCTCTGGAGTAGCTGAAACCAATTTACTCATTGTGGAGTTAATGAAAAAGGTCTTACTTGGAAAGAAAACACAAAAGAGGAAAATAACAAAAGAACAATTTGAATGTCTTTAGAAGCCTTTTATATATTCGCCCAACATCTTAAACAGATCTGGGGAAATAGTGAATCAGCGTCATCGCTGGCCGAATAGTGTTTAACTAGATTATAGCCGCTAATGCAAACCCACTGGAAGGGATGATCCAGTCATTGTGGAAATCTTTTTCCCTTTTGGAGATGTATATACATGATATGTGCAGAACCATGAGTTATCCTCCACCAGGAAACATGAGTCATCACTGCTCCATAGGAAGCTCAGTGGTACATTAGCAGCGTTAGAGTAAAATACAATGTTAAATAAGCTGTAAATGCGTTAGAGCTAAACCTCAGATGCAGGAGGAAAATTCTACATCATCAAATTTGAAATTTCCTTCCTTCTTACTGCAAGAAAGTATGTAAGGAAGAAAGACAGACAGACAGACAGAGACAGACAGACGGGCTGAGACGTCACTCAGGTACAGTATACTCGAGGCTGACGTGTGAAGACTGATGAAGAAGAGAAAGAAGCTCGATTTCCGTCGTGCTGAAACAAAATTGGTTGAGGTTTTGAGAGGTTCTTCCTGTCGCAGGCATCTTTGCAAGAGGTCCCCTGTGATCTATTGATATATGGATCAAATATCAAAGGCAGGTGATGGACAGTCAGAGTGCTTAATAACCCGGACAGCGCTAGGATGAAAATTGTGTGTAATGTGTGCAAGTCTATCATGTTAGAGAAACAAATGGATCGCATCCTGCCTTATGCACCGAGATAAAATTAAATAAATCAGATCAAAGACTTCCTAGTCTTAGATAAATCTCAGCATCTACTTGAGCTGGAATATCCAACATGATCTCACACACACACACACACACACACACACACACACACACACACACACACACACACACACACATACACACACAGCAATATCCAGCTGCTCCCGTAATCCTGCCATCTGATATAATGAGATAATCTCCACTAATCGGTTCTTGAATGATTCACTTTGGCTCGTGGTCATGACCGCTGAGTGAAATAAGGCCACAATCCTGTTATAATCTCACACAGAAGAAAGGAAAGACTGAAAATATGTGAGATTATCTGCCAATAAGGCTGACCTTGCTACCGTAATGTAATGTTGGTACACTGATTCCAAACTGGCAGGATTTTAGTGACCATAAAATATAACCTGATCAGCACAATGTCCACATCATGTTTTCTTTTAAAGTCCTACTAATATATATATATATAGGAAGTGGTAACTCAGTGGTTATGGTGTTGGACTACTGATCGGAGAGCGCTAGGATGAAAATTGTATGGTCATGAGTTTGAATCCCAGGTCCACCAAGCTGCCAAAACATAAGTCACTCTGGATAAATGCAATAAATGTAAACATACCTGCTTTTTAAACCAGATTTTTGTCTGAACAGATGCCCAGAGTCTATAAATATGCCTGATGTGCAAATTATCTGACTTTTTGTAAATGTTTATATATTAGCATCGACAACTTCTTTTTGTTTATTGTCGAAAAAAAACTAACGAAAGTATTCAGGGGCTGGGAATATTATCTGGAATGAGTTCTAAACCCTACGAGTTTTACAGCTCCGCACAAACGAGGCCTTGAACAAAGTCAAAGTCATGGAGCCACTGTTTAAAAAATTCAACTGTCCGTTTTAAATAGCTTCATTTCATGCTCTCTGTTTTACATTAATGACGTTAATTGTGAAACCGAGAGACTCGGCAGAGTGAAACGGCGTGCGCTTCTGCGCAGTGACTTTCACACTCGGGTCTGTTTTGATGAAAATGCTCCGTAACACGTCTCACCTTGAGGAGGAGCACAAAGTAATGAAACGTTCGCCGCGGTGCAGGCTCCAGAGTCTCCGGTTTACTTATCAGCGATGATCGGCTCCATGAGAGCCACAGATTTACTCTGTTGGTAGAAAGAGGGTTTGGCATGCGGCAGGTACAATTCAGAGTGGAAGAATGGAAAGTGAATTTGGCACACCGATTGTGTCCTGAGAGCTCTCGCTATCGACCGCATTGTCGCAGAGTTGATTAGTTTTGGCAAATCCAGGCAGTTGGCACTGGATTTGAAGTGATGGCGCTTCACTGGAACAGAAGGCGGCATCTCTAATCTATCGCCGCTGCTCCAAACTGATGAGGCGAGCTGAAGTCAGAGATGTTCCGTGTAGCGGCGAGGGTTTTATTGACTGCAGTACCGGACGCTCCTGCCAGTGCAGCTAATAAAGGCGGCTGACGCAGCAGCTTTTAATGCGTCCCCAGACCACACGTGATATCGATTAACGATTTGTCTCTCAAACATCTTTGCATGTTAGGAACGCCTACGCTGCACTGCACAGACGCGCAGGCTCGCCGTGACCATACTGCTATTGAGAGAGAGAGAGAGAGAGAGAGAGAGAGAGAGAGAGAGAGAGAGAGAGAGAGAGAGAGAGAGAGAGAGAGAAACAGACCTGTATGTGTCATTGGGAGTGATTCTGTGCTCTCAGTTATGTTTGTCAGCATCACTGCAGCTCGCAGTAGTGATATGGTCTGAAGATCAGGCTGAGATCTGTATAAGTGTTCGGGATGTGTTATGATTAAAGCCACCAGTATGCACTCTTACATCTTATCGTTCTGATATTCCCACTCGACTGTACTGTACTCTTAATCCCAGCTCTCCTCCATCACCCCGTCCACATTCCCGCTCATTTTTCTCAACTCATTTTGGAAGTGTAGGAGACAGACAGTGAGATGGATGAATAACAAAGCCTGGCTTTTGTTTCTCCACAGAATCACTCTGTGGTGTTTGCTGAATCGCAGAATGCTCTTGAGTACATTTAAAAGCAGGATAGAGAACAGAGGCACTGCTAAGGAAAAAAAAATAAGCCTTTTTCCACAGACGACGGGTGGAGCTGTCGTCTGGTGAGGTGATTAATCCTGAACCGTAACAAGATTTTGTATCACAGAAGAGTTGGGTTAGTTATAGCATCAAGTCCGGGAGATCTGGAACCACGGACTAGTGATGGTAGGGGGTCATTTGGATTTGGTCACTATGATAGCTCAACATTAAGCCTTCTCTTAAAGCTTTCCACCCGATTCTTCCCATCAAGCTTTCCCTTGAAGCTTTCCCTTCAAGTCTTCCCTACAAACCTTCCCTTCATGTCATGTATTTGATTCTTCCCTTCAAGCCTTTCCTTCAAATCATCCATTCGATTGTTCCCTTTAAGCCTTCCCTTCGAACCATCCCTTCTGCTCTACCCTTCGATCTTTCTCTTCAAGTCTTCCCTTTAGGCCTTCACTTCAACCCTCAACCTGACTTGAAAATATTAGGAAGAGTTCCATCATGTCTCTAACGATGTTCTCCCAATTTGGTCTTTTTCAGGGATGATGAAGGCCAGCATCATGTCCATCTTCATGTGACGCGCTATTTCACCACTTCTGCAGGCAAATAGCATCTTTAAGATCCGGAGCTGTGATCTCTTGACAATCGGACGCCGTGTCGAAACCCGTTTAAACTCCATAGTGTTCCTCAGACCCTGGCTGTGTTTTTTTTCTGTGTTTTGTTTTTGATAGGGATAATAAAGCGCTCCTGGAAGTCGCTCTGAATAAGAGTGTCTGCCAAATGCTGTAAAAGTGTAAACTTGTACCTTGTAAACTTTATTTAAAATACTAATCTAAACTGTATCATGATCATGCGGCCTGCAGCTGCTGAGCAAAGTGTTTGTACGGTAATGACACTCGTTACCGCAGCATGGGGAAAGAGATTACAAACAAATATGCTGTTTATCCACTGGCTCGCTGTCGCATGTCACTGTTTGTAAGTGTGAGTGTTGTAATTGATTGTCCCCGAGCACCACATACTATTTACATGGTTGATACATGAGCATTAGTTCTTTTAATTTAAAAAAAAAAAAAGCGTGGTGTTAATTTATTCCCTCTGGTGAGTCTCAACATAAGGATGCTTACGCTACGGTCCGACGTGAGCGCTAGGTAACCTACCGACACGATCGATTCAGAACTTGAGTGTAGTTTTTAAATCACCTTTCAGGCAAACAGAGATTCCTCTGCAACACCGCTTGCCTGGGGAAACCACTGACCCAGAACAAATGACAGAACAATTTGTCCAATTATGCCTAATTATATACGAAGGTCAGACGCAAGCTGGCACGAGCGGGTTTGACAATGAGGAGCACGAGGAGAACCGTCCTCGAGACCATCCAGAGTAATGGGAACACGGTACATTTAAACAGCATGAGTTTTGGGATCGTGCGTCGGTCTCGTGTCAATTAAACGGCACAATCGTTGTGTGGCTTAGGATTCCTAATGTCCTTCAGTTAATCGTCATACTGAGAAAATAAATAAAACGCTAAATAAAACAAAATATAACAGCGGCACTTGTCCGGTTGAAATTTTTGCCTGTCTTTCTCTCTTTTCCTGTCATTACACAGGAGCATGTCATTACATTCAGTAGCCACGTTAGACGTGACAGTGTTGAGAGGTTCGCTGACCACTGAGCCACACTTAAAGGAAATTAAGGACATTTTTTGTGTGCAGGGAATTAATATATCCTGTGTGCTGGTAAAATGCATGCATATATATATATACAAGCAACTACACACACACACACACACACACACACACACACACACACACACACACACACCATGCCCAACTCGAGGCACAGTGCTCACACATGTTCACACCCTACCGGTATGGTGGCCTTTTTTTTTTTTTTTTAAAGGTTGGGCGACTCTTCACAGACCCCCGAATTAAAATAGTGACCCTGGAGGCACCAACAGCTGCACCAACGAGCCGTTCGACAAATATGAATATACATGAATATGCAAATTGGAAGCACCCCCACATCATGCAGCTATTCCAACCCACAACACTTCCCCCTCCCCCTAACTACTCTGGTTATGTTACTCTATAACATATGTCATATGATGCTGTGCAATAAAATGTGAAAGGGGACGCTGGGATAATTGGACTCTGAAACTCCGAGTGGTGCTTCAATCCGAGCCTGTTAATACTCGAGAACAATTCAGAGACTTGGAGTTGATTGTTGTCCAATAACAGAACACTATGGTGTAGTCATATTCTCATCTCTCTCTCTCTCTCTCTCTCTCTCTCTCTCTCTCTCTCTCTCTCTCTCTTTCTTTCTTTCCCTCTCCCTAGAGAGTGGCTGTTGTTTGAGCTTAGGAACTGCGGTGATCAGTGAGCTAATGAATCTTCACTGGATGCTCTTCTCTGTTAATCCCACACAGAGCAAGTAAACACATCAAGACGTCGCACGTCTATCAAAAAACCTATCGAGCTCTCTTGCCCCTTTTCCACAGAGGCAGTTTGAGTGCAGGTTCGGAGCCTAACTTAGCCTAACTTAGAACCGGTTCTTTCTTTTTCGACAGCCAAAGCACCGGATCTGAACCAGGAAAAGTGGTTTTTAAGTACACCAAAACGTTGCTGGTCTAGACTTAAGAACCGCTCGCATCAGGGGCTGTGCTAAGGCTAACTTTTTTGTGTTAATGATAAAATAACGTTATGTACTTTATCGATTACAACCTCCGTTTATACAGATTACACAGAGCTGCACGTACACGTTGGATCCGCCGCGTTTGGATGCCGATGTAGGTTCACAAAGCCATGAGCATTAACAGTAAAGCAACATCCGGCATAACGTTGACGTTGTGTTTTCCGCTGCTGCGCTAACGTTGCTGTGTAAAATGACACGTATACAGTGACGTCAGACTCGGCTGTGTGATGGCTCTCTAGATGATGGAAAGGCAAACGGTTCTTAGAAGGTTCGCCAGTGGAACCAACTTTGAACCAGCACCAGCTCTGAACCAGCACCCGGTACTTTTTGGTGGAAAAGAAGCATTTGTCAACACCAAAAACACTCTAAGTGCTAAAAAACACCTAATTATTGGCCTGATGTTTGCAAGTTAAGATATCGACATCAACATTGCCACTGAGTCATTTGCAAGAACCGCACCTTGTCCCCTAGCAGCCATTTCACAGCCCAAGCAACACCAAATGCGGTGGAACTTCATTTCCACTTCTCATCTGGCTAGCGAAGTGTTTCCGTCCGTCTTTTTAGAGTTCTCCAGCGGGCCCGATGCAGGAGAAGATGCTTCTTAAAGCAGGTTTGTCATGTGAGCTGAGAGAGCGTGGGACTTTAGCTGCCTGGCTGTAAAAATGAATCATTTCTGGTCTTGGGGAGTTGAAGCATTCCCGAGGCACACGGCTGCCTTAAACGCAGCAGGATTTTGTAGCTGCTCTGCTCATCAGGTGAAACCAAGCCACCTGGGCTAGCTTTGCAGAGCCTTTCACCAAACTTGTAAGTCTTTAAGTCTTTTATCAAGACAGACATGCAGAAACATGAAATTTAGGACCCAACCATTAAGCTGACAAAACAGGAGATTGTAAAGAAGTTTCCTGTGATGTATAAGATGTTTTATTAGCCTCGGTGGAAGCTGGGAACGTGTCAGCTTGCTATGCCTGGTCACACACGATCCCCGAATCCTCTAACCCGTGCCTCTGAACATCTCCACAACGATGGAGCAATCGATTCCTGACGTGCGTTTACTTGACGTGCCAAATTACACGCTGTCATCGATTTCCGCTTGATAGCTGCGGTATAAGCGACGGTTTTGTGTCTTCAAGAAAACAAACTGGCTTTCTGTTCAGTTCCATACAACCATGAGTAATTACTCTACTACAGGGCATTAGGGATCATCCCCTCTCTCTCTCTCTCTCTCTCTCTCTCTCTCTCTCTGTCTCTCTCTCTTTTTTACTCCTTTCTCTTACTGTTTCATTCTGGGTGTCTAATCTAATCAACATTTAAACGATAGACTTAATAAACACCATCACATTCAGACTGTGTGCCAAATCCGGCACCAACTTCCGGTGCCTGGCGTGTATTCAGCCATCATGGGTGCGTCATGTACGGAGACCAGCATGGCCACCATCGAGAGAAATCCAGTCTCATTTCTCTTAAATGAGCATGAATACAAATAAACAAGTGCAAAAAGGTGCAAATTGCACATAATGTGTGGATAAAGGCATGGCTCGCTTGTGAATATTTGATCCGAGTGCTTGCTATTAGGCTCAATTGGTGCCAAATGGTGAGGTGCACTCTTGTTACACCTCTCACTCTTCCTGTATGGTAGAAATCATCCAATGCCCTGTCTTTACTTTATCAAACTCTCAGTGCTATCTGCCCTCTTCCGCATGCATGAGCTCACAAATGCCTACGATTGGCCGGTTGCACGGTCAGTCATTGTCAGGCAAGACAAAGCGTGGTATCGCTTCCGATTTTACTTTCTTGATCCCTTGTTACAAATAGCTTTGGCATCAATCAAGTAAACTTCCACTTCCAAGAATTTTCCAATTCTTCAGGTCGTATGTGCTGAACTCCAGTAGGAAGGGAGGGTTAGAAGCAGGGCAAGTGTGGTACAAAGAGGGGGATTGGGGGTACAAATGAGTAGGCTCTGAGATGAGAAGATATATTTTAGGTACTTTTATTATTCATATTAGACTAATTAAGCTAGTGTACAACAGACATCCCTGATTACGTGGCTCAACCGGTTAAGGCTCTGGGTTGTTGATCGGAGGATCGGGGTTCAAGGCCCAGCACAGCCAAGCTGCCACTGCTGGGCCCTTGAGCAAGGCCCTCAACCCTACCTGCTCCAGGGGCACTGCACTCTGACCACAAGCTCCTCAGATGGGGTATGTGAAGAAAAGAATTCCACTGTGCTGTAATGTATATGTGGCGATAATAAAGGCTTATCCCCCCCCCCCACCCCGTTCATTTAATCAGAACTAATAACAAACGCAGGTGACTAATTGAGGCATCAATTAGATTTTCTTTTTTTGCTTCGCATACCATATCTGACCAAGAGCAAGGACATGGTTTTAAAGAACAGAACAGAAAACTTTTTTGGCTCTGCACGGAGACAAGTTGACAATCCCTGACCTAAAAGATAAAAGCTCTGATTTGTCCCACAAGCAAACAGGAAGCCAAAAAGTGACTCCCGCGAGTCCTCTCCAAATTTTGGATAGACATGTCGAGGGGTCATTGAGAAGACACAAGAGCTCCTCTGGTGCGATGATTTGGCAAGTGTCTTGGGCACTGCAGCATAGAGGTGTCAATGTGTCAGGTCAGAGGACAAGCCCGAGCGTCAGACGGTGTCTGCAGGCGCGGCATGTCAGAACCGTTTGATAATGACTGGCTACTAGAGATGACAGGCTTGATATAATGACCTGGAGAGGACATGAATGCTTGTCGCAAAAATAAGGCTGCTGGAATAAATGAGGTCCAGCCGCACCACTGAACAACCCAGAAGCCAAAAAAAAAAAAAGTCATATTGTAATTCACTTTTTCTTAATTATTAAACGACACCGCGTGATTAACGTACGGCTTCCGCGGTCTACGTTCCTCAGAGCAAATGATCTCGACACGGTCAAGATGTAAAGGTTAATGATAATGAAATCAGCTTGTGTCAGAAGTGTTTCTACAGGGCAGGACCCCCACTAGACAGGAGTACATCTAATTGGAGACTGCTGCTGCTTTTGGCCTGGTGTTAATGAACACAATGACTAATAATAATCAGTCAAATGAGCGTGCACTGCAGGTAAACACATCTGCTCCGCTTCAGCTCACAGCACATGGAAAGCATCATTAGCCCTGTATGCCGCTGCCGTAATTACAGCGTAACACAAACAGGATGACGGTGTGAGGAGAAAGAGAAGCAAAGGTAAGATCAGGACCCAGTGAGTAACAACAGAAAAGTTCTTAAATGCGAACGGAGTCAAAATCTGCCGTCAGCAACAAGACACGGCGAGTCAGTGTCGGAGTGACGGGTTTTTCATTTTGTTTTTTAATTACTCTTTGATATCTTGATACCTTCTTCACATCTTTTAATCTACATCTTAAAAGCTTTTAGCTTTTTTACTTACATTAGATATAACATTCTGCACTAGACAGATAAACAGACAGATTTACAGCTACACAGATAACCACGGTAAAAACATGTATTGAGAGAAAGAAAGAAAGAAAGAAAGAAAGAAAGAAAGAAAGAAAGAAAGAACGAAAGAACGAAAGAAAGAAAGAAAGAAAGAAAGAAAGAAAGGCAAAGAGACCGAAAAAAGAAAAGACTAGAAAAAGTAATACAGAAAATCATTAATTATTTAAATTGTCATCATAAATAACATTAACATTATTATTATTATTGTTGTTGTTTTTGTTGTTATTATTATCATCGTTATTATTATTATTATAGTTATTATTATAGTTATTACTATTACTATTATTATTATTATTATTATTATCATCGTTATTATTATTATAGTTATTATTAAATTGTTAAACAATTCAATTCAAACAATGAGGCAGAAATACAAATATTTATATTTGCTATTTTTGTTTTGTTATGTAAATAATAAATTTCCATAAACATTCACAGTAAACATTTTATCGTTAACTAATATAGTTTATTTATTATTCTGCCTGGCTGTATTATATAATATAGTATAGAGAGCTTCTGTGTGCTTAATGAGCTACACTGCAGGCTGTTCTCCTAAAGCTCTGTGAACTCAGAACTCCCACAGCTTCGTTTCCTCGAAGTGTGTCCGGTCAGAGGAAGCCCGGGGTTTTTAGGGTGAAGGTGAGGATGATGAGGAAGACAAGGAGACTGGCCTCTGGTCATGGATAGAACTTCGAGACAGCTTTAAAATAAAAACTGTGATCAACATTAATGCAGCAGGAAGACAAACATGTGTAAAACCAGGGAACGAGTTTGTTGACCGGAGGCCTTCATTAAATCAGCGATCCCAGGAAGGAAGAGAGAGAGAGAGAGAGAGAGAGAGAGAGAGAGAGAGAGAGAGAGAGAAGTGGGGGAGAAGGAGGGTGGACAGCACGAGGCCTCAGGGGACAGCTGTGAAAGGAAGGATAGAACAGAGGAAGCCAAGATGCACTTTACTGAGGTCAGATTGGTTCACGATACACTGGAGGAAGAGGACGCACAAACGTGTTGGTTTTTTTTAACTCGTGCGGCTTCACTGTTTCAACGTGACTGACATTTTAATCTGACCCTCGAAACCCTTTCATTTTCATAAACAAGTGATGCAAAAAGGGGAAGTGAGCGCTAGAAAGAAACCGCCATCATGGTGTGTCTGTGTGGATTCAGACTGATTTGAAGGACATGCTGTCTGATACTCGTGTGTTTGTGCGTGTGTGTGTGTGTGTGTGTGTGTGTGTGTGTGTTTGTGCATGTTTGTGTGCTAGCTAAATTTGTAACATATTGTGTGTCATTCGGAAGGTCTGCTCCGAACAGATCCCTCAGTCACAGCCCACTTCCTGTGAGAGCAATAAGCAGAGAGGAGGGGGTTCAGCTGTGTGGATGGATGGACGGACAAATGGATGGATGAGGGATGGGGAGGAGACGTTCAGTCTGTCAGCGCCTGATAAATGATCACACGCTGAATATCTCCATTAAATCTGCCCTGAGCGAGGACGCAGGCTGCCTAAAGCCTCGCAATTAGCGTCGTGCTTTACAGCTCCTGCAAGGACAGAGCCCAGTCACCCCAGATTAGGGCAATTTGGACAAATCTGATAACCAAGGAGCTGTAAATGTTTCATTTGCATTGGCTTTAAGCCAGAGGGCCCCGAGCTTAGGGGGCCGTTCAGCTACTTTAGCAATCAGCCACGGTGACTCGACTGCTTTTGAGGAAGAGGACACGTCTCTAATAACTGTGTATGAGTTTATTGTGACTATGGAGGAAGTCACAGAGTAGGAATGATTGATACTAATCGAATGGTAACAAATGTCTAAAAAACATGCAGTTAACGTTTGTTTATCTAATAGCTGACATTTACTCTGTTCTCCTTTATTACTCGCTTATTTCCCCTTTTTATTCACTTATTTCCCCTTTATTACTCACTATAAGAATAATACAATTATCATCACTACAAGACAAACAAGACAGACAAGACACTGCAGGACAAAGCAAACAAGACAGACAAGACACTGCAGGACAAAGCAAACAAGACAGACAAGACACTGCAGGACAAAGCAAACAAGACAGACAAGACACTGCAGGACAAGACAAACAAGACAGACAAGACACTGCAGGACAAGACAGACAAGACACTGCAGGACAAGACAAACAAGACAGTGCAAGACAAGACAGACAAGACACTGCAGGACAAGACACACAAAACAGACAAATCACTGCAGGACAAGACAAACAAGATAGACAAGACACTGCAGGACAAGACAAACAAGACAGACAAGACACTGCAGGACAAGACAAACAAGATAGACAAGACACTGCAGGACAAGACACACAAGAGACAAGACAGACAAGACACTGCAGGACAAGACAAAAAGACAGACAAGACACTGCAGTACAAGACAAACAAGACACTGCAGGACAAGACAAACAAGACAGACAAGACACTGCAGGACAAGACAAACAAGACAGACAAGACAGTGCAAGACAAGACAAACAAGACAGACAAGACAGTGCAAGACAAGACAAACAAGACACTGCAGGACAAGACACACAAAACAGACAAATCACTGCAGGACAAGACAAACATGACATCACACAAAAGACATCACACAAAACCAGTGTAAATACTGTATGTTCAATCAATATCACGTGTGCAGAAATACTGGAATGAACACATTAGTATTGCAGCAGCAGTTGCATGAGATATTGTAAAGTATTGTGCAAAGCAGTCAAACGAGACGGTGTGTGCAAAGAGCAAAAAAAGTTATGCAAAACAGCATGTAAACAGTTCGATGGATGTATAACGGAAGAGTGTGTAATCGGTGTAGGTCCGTGCAGTCCGTACGGTGTGTGTGTGTGTGTGTGTGTGTGTGTGTGTGTTGTGCTCGGTGTGAAAAACGAAACTGAACACACACGCTTTAGGACGGAGAAGAGTTTCACAGACTGATGAGTTATGGAAATGATGATGTAGAACGGCGTGCTGAAAGACAAGACACTAGCACGCGGTCTGTACGTTTATCTGGCTGGTGCAGCACAAAGAAAACAGACTTAGAAAAAAAAAGATCTATGAAAAAAAAAAGGGGCTACATTTCTGCTCAATGAGAAATCAAACCTTCAGGCAACAGAAACCCTGCTGGTGGAAAAACAAGCTCGTTTTGTTTGCTGCTGTTGTTTCTTTTTGGTTGACGTTGCATTCATCCGCGTCACCTACAACTCACTAGGGACGCTTGTTCTAAATGTGATCTCTAAAGCTTGTACAGAAAGGAAACACGTGCATGAAGTTTCGAATGTGAACGCCCGCGTGCGCGAACAGGTGTATATCTCTCATACTCCATGAACAGATCGCAGGGGGTTTAAGGAGGATGCATGATCATTCTGATTTCTTTTCCTAGCCTTGAAACAGAAAAAAAAACATGGCTGCCGTTTCCATCCGAATGAAATTAGGCTTGCGCTGAGTGACATTTGGAGAGATTAGCTGGTAAAGCTGCACCAGCAGCAGCAGTAGCAGCCCCAACAGAGATAATACACACATCTCTAGAGCGCTACTTCACAGGATACACAGAGCGAGAGTGTAGAAGACGCCAGACATACGATGCTAAAGAAAAAAACAAGACAAGTTAGAAGAGCTCGTTTAAGTCGTGTTAAACAACTGAAAAAAGCTCCCAAGGCCTTACGTCGCTTTATTTATCTCCCGTTCGTCAATATCGGGAACAGGAAATGGAAGCTGTGGGGTGAAGAGTGGAGCAACGCGCTGGATAATTGTCAGATTGTGGAAATGCATAAGATGTACATTCCAAAGAGAACATTTTCATCTTAAATAACACTGCTATGAAAATGATGTGTCAGCCACCAGAGGAGTCCAGCTCCTGAGATCTGTCCCACGTCTTCCATTTAAACTTCCACATCGAACAGAAATGCGGCAAATAAGACCATGATTCTGAAAGTGTTGGTCTTGGTGGAGACCTTTGTTCCTTGCAAACAGTATAATAAACATATTACACAAGTAATAAATCAGGCTTAAAAGCACTAATGTCCAGACTGGCATTAGACGTCATTTATTCCATAAAAAGCCTTAGTTCTCGATCAGAAATGCAACTAGAGATGAGTATTACCCCTTCATGGAGCAAGACCTTTTCCTTCATGGAGAAAGACCATTCTGGTGAAGGCGCTTGAGCACCTCAAGGCTACCTCTCAGATCTTATCTGAATCCTAAAGACCCCCTTGAATGATCGATCCCAAAAAGATTACATGTACCCTTTACAGAATTAGGGATAAAGAGACTTAGCTGAAAAGCCTCCCCTGAGGGTGGCGTCCCTCTTGCAGGTGATCCGAGGTAAGTGTCCGACCGACATGACGATACAGAGCCACCTTGAGGGCTCAGCACATGCAAGATAAATGATCTGCTGCAATGCCAGTTGTGTGGAAAGCATGTGATCTTATAGACCCTCACAAGGGTATGGTATGGAATGACACCAATAGGTGAGGTACTGTGGGCCTTTTTACACCTGGTCACTACATGTGTTGTCTCTGATCCGATAGCTATCTGATTTGTTAAAACTGTTCCATTTACACAAACACGTCTCGGCGAATCGGATATCGATCCGATCTTTCTACTCCCGCCCAAAATGCAAATATATTTTACCTCATTTCCGGGGTAACTGAAACGGAACACACTTTGCTGTATGCGGTTTTCAGAACGCAATCAAAAAGAAGGCGAAAAAACTTGTTATGCTACAAAAAACAGCATTTACTGTTTGCTGCATTTTCGCTGGCGGCAGCAGCTCATTTTAAGCCCCAGCGAGACACCTGGGTGAAAGATCACCTGAGTGACGTACTTCCGTTTGGGAGGAGTACTGTATAAGCGCTGATGTATGTGGCTTGAACAACCACATGCATTTACACCTGTCCAGTTTCATCTGAAATGCGTCCCAGACCACCTCGGATTTATATCCGTCTCGAAAACGTTCCGGAGGGCATTTAGACCTGTTCTTTTTACCACCGGATAGCTGTCGGATCACAGAAAAACATGAAGTGACCAGGTGTAAAAATCCCCTGCGTCATTTTTTTGGATGCAGATTTTAGGACCGTTCTTGTTGTGTATTATGGCGTCTCTGTCCCAATGCCAACACGTCCCAGTGCAGTGTTTTTATCCCAGTGTCACCGATAATGTCTAACTGATTGGGTTCTGAGCGTGCTTGTGCAAACGCATGTTGCTGTGTCTCATGACTCGGTGGTTGAGCGGAGTACCAAGCAAGGTCACTTCGATCAAACTTTAATTACAGCTGCAGAGTAAGAGTAAACAGTCGGAGCGCTCCATTAGGCAAATGGTGGCTTAGCTGATGGAAAGTGATTTTGACGTCCTCATCTGTATTCGGTCTACAGTGTTAAAAGATAAGTAACTTGGCTAATAAAATATTCCACATTATCGCACCGTCTTGAAAGGATTTTTAAGTTTAATAATGAGAATGAGAAGTTTAGACATGGTGCATTTATCACCTTGAATCATTTTTAACGAGTATTTCTGCCTGTAAGACCTATGAATGACTTCGTACTGAGAGTACTGCTATATAGGCAGCTCACGCTCCTCGGTCTTCCTCTACACAGGGGAGCTCGGTGCCTCTTCGACCCCATCCAGCGTTGACCTTCAGCAGGAAGTCTGGGCCCGCAGCACCGCCTTCTTCCCACAACGAACCTGCGGCTTATGGAGCATTAGCAAAGGGGACTTAGCAGCTGCTAGCCGACTGCATAATAAATGATTTTGACTCGGAGCCAGCATTAATGTTTCCACACACAGAACTGTGTTTTGGGTTAAAGAACAAGCACGGGCCCTGTCGTTATACACAAACCCACAACTTACAGGGCTGGGAATGTAAGGGAGGATTGCAGTAAAGCTCTCAAAAGCTGTGCTGCAGTTCGCTCAACACAAATCCTACAAATCCATCACAAAGGGAACTGGGCCAAGTCTCAATTTCGGTTCGACTTCAAAGACAGAGGGTTTAAAAAGAAAAGGGGGGAGTGGACAGCAGTGCATGAAAGACGGAATAAAGAGGACGGTGGAAAACTTTCTTTACCTTTCTGTCTCCTCGGGCTGCAAAAATCTCATTACTCACTTTCTGTTGCGTCTCCCTGCGGCGAGCAGAAAGTAAACGACGGCTGCTTTTACATCAAAGTGCTGAGTAATGCGAAGGAAGCTGCGCCGCTATTCGGCTCTAATAAAAACGGTTAGTGGAGACGCACAAGCCTTTGATATAGGTTTGTCTGGATTTCACAGCCTTCTCTGATGAGTGCTGGGGCATCTGCCAGCTGCTAATTGTGAGTGAAGAAAGCGGCAGGCGGCAACAGCTCAGGGTCCTTAGTGGCTGAATTGGGTGTGGAATGTCTTTTTGGAACAGATTTGTTTCGTTAAAGACACGTTTCATGCACTTCATCAGCGCTTATAGGTATTGTGCTCCAGTGCAAATAGCAACCTGCATTCCCTGAAAGATTTCTTCTTCTCCTCCTTCTCCTTCTCCTGCTTGCTCACTCATTCCTCATCCTCCCACAGACACTGCCAGGAAAGCAGGGACAAAAAACCGGCCACACGCCGTCTTTACATAACGCAGAACCGCCTCGTCTGCTTAGTAATAGTAACAATCGTCTGACAAGTATCCTGTAAATGCGTTACTTAATGTTTTCTCTTCTGTTTTTTTCCCACCTCATCTTTGACTCCTGAAGCAGCTGGAGTGGGAAGCGAGAGCCGAACTGAAAATTAACCGTATTTGTGTGCGCATATTTTTGATTCGTGCCAAGTATGCCGGAAAGGGCGATTAATAATAAGAAGGATGGGAAGGAGATAAAGAAAGAGGGAGGGAGAAGAGAAAATAGGTCAAAGAGACAAAGAGAGAGAGAGAGAGAGTGAGAGAGAGAGAAAGAGAGAGAGAGAGAGAGAAAGAGAGAGAGAGAGAGAGAGAGAGAGAGAGAGAGAGAGAGAGAGAGAGAGAGAGAGAGAGAGAGAGAGAAGGCCTAAAAGACACTTCATGTGGGGTCCCAATGCTAGGAGCAGACATCTGCACTGCACAGCATGTAAGCTTCAACATTAGTGATGCTTCTACATGTCAGAGCCGAACAGCCATCAGAACACTACAATACTGCTGCAAAACAACAAGCTTTACCCCAGTGAACATGTGCGTGTGTTTCACAGACACTATATAATAAGTAAACCAAGAGGTCTGAGGGAAACCACATTGCCTGACATACTTCTAAGCATCTAAATGCAAGAGAATGACTGGTTTTTGTATGACACACACACACACACACACACATACACACACACACACACACAAACTAACCTTCCAAACAGCAGGCCAACGCCTTAAACAATAAACTATCACATCCCTTTTATGCATGCATATTTCTGCAATTTATCAGCCTTGCAACTGTCACTTTTCTTGATATATCGGTCGTAGCCACCTCCAGCCTGAGCACCTGACCGTCACGTACCACACGTGATTCTTCCCCAAACTGGTGCTACAAAGTTGTTAGCACGTGACTGCATTGAATGTCTCAGGCTGGGATTAAAGCCCTATTCAGACTGCATTAGTTTAACATTGGGATTGAAGACTTCATGTTAGAATCCATTTCTAATGGATTGTGCATTCTGGTAAAATAACTAGTAGAAATTTCACCAAGTAATCATCTAGATAAAATTCCTTTAACCCATCTATGGGGGAAAAAAAGGGCCGTGACTCTATTCAGACTGGATTAGTTTTATACGCAGAGGTGGGATAATGTCTTTATTATCTGCCGATTAAAGGCTTTTATTCGTTATAGATGAGGTTTAGATCGATTGTGAAGTTTGGGAAATGGTCTGATGGGAAAACAAAAGTTTATCCATAATTATTTCCGTAGGAGCAAAAAAAAGTTTAATCAATAAATATATATATATTAAAAAAAGGGCATAAAAACACTTGTTCTTTGTGGAAACAAAACGGTTACACAAACAACATGATCTAATAAGCCATCTGTTTTCTATACCAAAACAAGAGCAAACAGATGGAGGGCCGTTTCTGTGGCCTTGAACAGAAATCTGCATTCAGTCATCACACAGCTGAATTCGGAGATGTGTGATCGCTCTCCGTACGGAAACGGCCGTATGACGAGTACACGCAAAGGACTGATGATTAATCGTGATGCTGTGGAGAAAATAATTGTTTATTCTTCTGCAAAGACTTGAAATTGTGATCTATGTTTAAAGAGTGGATATTGAGTAAGGGGGCGGTAACCTGTGGGAAGTTGTACTGCACGGACACTGTGCGTGCATACGTGTGTGTGTGTGTGTGTGTGTGTGTGTGTGTGTGTGTGTGTGTGTGTGTGTGTGTGTGTGAGAGAGAGAGAGTGACAGACTTCACTGATCCCCTGCTGCAGTGTGTGACTGGTCTCAGATGGCTTGTGCAGGGTTAATGGGCCAAAGAGGATTGGAAAGAATCGCCTTCTTTTGAACAACGGTTCAGTCCTGCCTCTGGCTATAGCAACATCTCGAGTGACAGCTTCCCCTCTAACTCACACAAACACACACACACACACACACACAGCTCCCTACACTTGTAGATCTTTGATCTAGCTTGCAGCGAAAAGAAGAGCTCTACTGTCACACATTCCTCTAACCCCGGGGTAATGGAAAGTTCACCCATGCCCTTTCACTCTCTCTCTCTCTCTCTCTCTCTCTCTCTCTCTCTCTCTCTCTCACACACACACACACACGTCTGTATGCACCAAAACCGATCACTCTTGCTAATCCTATAATGGGTTATTCCCGAACTTAGCTCTCTGTTGTGTTTCATCCGTACAGAGTTTCTTTTAATTGACAGAAATTGTCACATAAACTGACCAAATGCCTTTATTGTTTAAAAAAAAAAAAGGAACAGGGGGCAAATAACGAATAAGACTCTTCGGAGACATGATTAAATGATGATTATTTTCCTACAACAGCTTTGCCCTCAGTTCAGTAATCTGATTCTGACACAATTCTGCCTTTTGTCACAGCTGGACTGAAGGCAGCTTCATCAATAAAAAACGCTCAGCACCATCATTTGTTTTTATTTATACGTCGACGTCAGCTCGAGACACCGAACGACTCGATGCATCGGCTGTAAGTGTCATTAAATTCAAACGTGTCTTAGCGTGGTTCCTCGTCCTGGTTACTGACACGGCTTCTCTCTCACGCTGGTTGCTTTCTATTTAAGGAATGAGCTGTGACAGAAGAGCATGCTGGGCAATCAGGTAAAATGAAGGGGAAAGCCGAGTAAGACGAGCGAAGGCTCTGACTGGATTGATTAGGGTTTAATTATTCATCACGGTCTTGAGCATGAGAGAGGAAGAGAGCAGAAATTCTGGGCAATTAGAGCTAAAGTCAGTCCCCAAAATATACAAACACATAACACACTGCATTGAGCAAACGTTCAAAAAATAAATAAATAAAAGGTTAAATGCATAAGGTTATTTCACCCAAAAATAAACAAACAAAACACCGTCACATTTATATCAATTCATATAAAAGGGCATGTTTATTTAAATTGGGACTAAATCCAATGTAAGTCATTTGGGAAAACCGGAAAAACAAGACAAATGTAATTTAATTGAATAATAGATAGATAGATGGATAGATAGATAGATAGATAGATAGATAGATAGATAGATAGATAGATAGATAGATAGATAGATAGATAGATAGATAGATAGATAGATAGATAGATAGATATTAAAGTTCTCATGTGTGTGTTTGTGTGTGTGTATGTGTGTGTGTGTATATATATATATATAATATAATAAATATAATATATATAATATATATAATATAATAAACTCGCCATCTGGGAAATAAACAAACCAAAATAAAAACAAGCCAAATTGAACACAATGGAAACAAACAAACAAACAAACAAACAAACAAATAAATAAATAAAAAATTTGAATGGAATTAGGGAAAGAAAATTGTATTTTATTTAATTGGGTAAAATAAACAGTAAAACATGTCATATTTAATTTCGTAGAGAAAAATAAAGAACTGAATTGTAATTGATTAAGGAACAAAATCTAAATTAATTATTTAACCAGTGGAAGAAAACAGACTAAACAAACATGGGCATTATATTCAAGCACAGAGTAACACGTTTGCTGCTGATATTAATGATCCGAGTGAAAACACTATACGATCTATCAACACTGCTGCAGGAGAAAGTGAGAGAGCAGAGCATTATGGGATATCAGGCCAGAGCGCCCCCCCTGGACAGACGCAGTCAATACAGCGGCACAGCGGGGCGGCTCTTATTGCTGCCTGGCAGGGGGACGAGCAGCAGGTGAACAGAATAAGAGGAGAGAGGGTTACAGTTTAACACTCTCAGTAGGAGAGCGGAGCTACACCTGGCAGGACATCTTCCCACACACACACACACACACACACACACACACACACACACACACACACACACGCACACACACACACACACACAAGTGAGAGAGGGAAAGAGTGCGAAAGGGCCCGTGTTGTATACTTTATCATCCGTATGTAATCATATTAAACGATACAGAACGCAGAGCTAACGGCAGCTTTAGGAAAGAGGGGCCGGAAAATCAGCGCTAGCTTTTATAGGTTGTGTAATAAAGGGAGAATTTCTTTATTTATGCTGCAAAAACATAAAGATCGATATTTACAGCTCTGTTCGCTAGCGTTGTTTTAATTAGAGACGTTACACATGATATGAACTCTTCTCCTAAAGCAGGTCCTTGTGACTGTAGTGTAGTTTTTAGCTTTTGTCCTGTTAGCGTTACTGTAGAAAAGGGTAACCTACTCTCAGGATAGGCGATAAAACGGTAAAAGCGATAAAACGATAACGATATGTATCGCGATAGACACGTGATCGATATCAATAAAAAAATGTGTTCGATAAAACGTTCGATATTTTTTATTCTGTGTCAGAAGAAAACAGAGGTTGTGAAGCAAGTTTGGCTGCATTAACAAAGGCACTCACTCTCTGGTAACCTAGCAACGTAGGGAGTGACACGCTAACAGCCAATCATGTAACAGTATCACGTTTGGTTGACCGTAGTCACCAGAAGGTGAACAGCTAGTGAACATCCTAGCACTCAACTTGCACTAAACTCTCAGGTTTCTCTATGTTTATATTTAACACTTTGCACTATTTTATTACACTATATTAAGCATTTCTGACATTTTCTTTCATTTTGCACCTTAAATGTTAAGAGATAATTGTTAAGTGTTCATTGTGACTTTAGACTTATGTTTACATTTTATTTATTTGGGTTTTCCTGGTTTTTGACATTACTGTCTTAATAACTGAGGAGATTATGATCAGAGGAAGGTTAAGTTTAAAATAAAAATGTTTAAATATAATATTTTTTTCTCCTGGTCCTTATTTTAAATGGGTCATAAAAAATATAACTAATTATCGATATCGACCGATTATGAAACACTGATATCGTGATACAGATTTCAGCCGTATCGCCCAGCCCTATCCTGATCTCAGGATCAATGGCTTCTTTCTGTAAGTTTTTTTTTATCTTATTAATTTCAAAGGAGTGAATAAAAAATGAATGCAGCTGCTATAACGTATTAAACGTAGCTGTAAAAAGATAACAAGCGTGGCGTGGTGTTCTGTGATTAACAGAAAATTTGCCGCGGTGACAATAAAACACTTTAAGATGTGTCGTTATTGTGCGTTCAGAGAAAAAGCAGAGAGGATAAAAAATGAGAGACTGGCACTCGTGCAAAGGTTTAAATGTCAAGATGCACTCTTTCGAAACAAAAGCGTCGTTGTGTCTGAAAAAGAAAACGCTCTGACTCACCTCATCACGAATGAGGAAACATTTAATGTCTCAAATGTGCCTTTTGTAATTCTTTAAATGAGGATGAATCAAGCAAAGAGGAGCAATTTATGTCCTTTTGGCATGTTTCTGCAAAATAATCAGGCATCAAACTTAGAATAAAAAGGGTGATGGCAGATGTGTAGGTCAACTGGAAGTAATCAGCTGACCCTGAATGACACAATCTCCCTGTGTCCAAACTTTAATTTGTCCCTCTCAGTGTGCTGGAATTCCAGAGTGCTTAACATAATCCTGCTCTGAGCTCATGAACATGTAATATGTGTATACACACACACACACACGCGCACACACACACACACACACTTTTGCACAATCACATCTGTAACACTGTTCACTTAAAATTACTAAATACTTGTCGTGTGACAAACAACATTGTGCTGTTATAATGTAAGAAAATTGTGTCTAATGCAGCCACTGATAAAATACAGTGTGATTTCCAGCTGTTGTTGTTATGACCTAATTTAACATGATATGATGCAGTAGAGTGAAATATAATGTGATTCAGTATCATGTATGAAACTAAACCTCTTCCAATGGGACCAGCCACAGAAGCCACACTCGGTTTACTCGTACTAAGCTCCATAGGACACACCTCCTCCAGCAGAACCAACAAGCACTAAAGCCACACCCCTTTTAATTAGACCAACAAGCACAGAGCCACACCCCTTCCAATCGGAGCAACAAGCACAAAGCCACACCCCTTCAAATTACATTAACAAGAACAGAGCCACACCCCTTCCAATTAGAGCAACAAGCACAAAGCCACACCCCTTCCAATTGGAGCAACAAGCACAAAGCCACACCCCTTCCAATTAGAGCAACAAGCACAAAGCCACACCCCTTCCAATTAGAGCAACAAGCACAAAGTCACATCTTATTCCATTTGAGCAACAAGCACAAAGCCACACCGCTTCCAATTAAAGTAACAAGCACAAAGCCACACCCCTTCCAATTGGAGCAACAAGCACAAAGCCACACCCCTTCCAATTAGAGCAACAAGCACAAAGCCACACCCCTTCCAATTCGAGCAACAAGCACAAAGCCACACCTCATTCCATTTGAGCAATAAGCACAAATCCACACCCATTCCAAATGGACCAAGCCCAAAAGCCACACCTCTTCCAACTGGACCAATAAGCACATAGGCCACACCTTCCGCAGGTACACCAACAAGCACAAAGGCCACACCTCCTCCACTGTCACTGCAATGCAATATCTCCTTTTTTAGGACGGATACCTGTACTGTGACTGACAAGTATGCACCGGGACACATAAGCCACACCCCCTCACTGGAACTGACAGGCACACTGTAGGCCAATGCTTCCTTCATTGTGCCTAACACACTCGGGGTCATTCCTCATTCACCATGACTGATGCACCAAGGACTTCACCAGGACTAATGGAAGCGTAAGCCACGCCCACTTACTGCAACTTCAAGGCATATCAGTCGTGCCTCCATCGATACAGTTGAGGCCACACCTCTTTTCACATGCACCGGAACAGGCCGGACTGCGCTATGCAGAAGACGTCCAGAGCCTTTCGTTACAGTTACCATATCATCTTCACAACAAATCTTATCGAATCAAACAGTCTTATGTGCTTTAAAAATAAAAAGAAGCAAACCGACATCAACCACCAATTACATTTCACAGCCACCCTGCGAGCACTTAATAATTAACTGTAATGTAACCCAGACATCACCATGGCTCTTACACATGCAGCCCAGTGATAGCTTTTGTAAATATTGAGATCGCTGAACCATACACTTTTACACCTACTCAGAATATCAATCTCTCTCTAGGGAGTATGAGAGGACCGTCTGTGCATTTTCCATTTACTCTTTATTCATGTCTAAAGCCTCGTCCAGAGTGTACCTGTCCATCAGAGAAGTTCCTTTAGGTATGTGTCATCAAGCCAAAGGCCAAGAAGTGTGAGAGAGAGAGGGGGGTGGGGGTGAAAGAATGAGAATGCCCTGTGTGTGGTTTGTAGCTAGAGCTGAATGCTGAATGAAGCCTGGCCTGGAAGGAAGCTGCTCTCCTTGGCCTACGACTCTTTACCCCGACGATGCGGTAAGCCACGGACTGGAATAAATATCCAAGCAGCTTCAAATCCTCTACACTATCTGACATTCTCGGCTCAACGAAGACGTTCCTGCAAATCTGAAAGCGCTAGAATCAGGAAGCCGGTCACTGTCGTTGTGCTGCGAAGATAAAAAGAGCAATTATTCATCGCACAGTGCCGAGTTGGGAATGAAACGTGCTTTGCAGCTCGCCGCTTTTTCTCTCGCTGTCGCAGAGTATTAAATATATCCTGCCGTCACAGCCTGCAGTAAAAACAACGAACGGAATCCACAAGAAAAAAAAAACAAAACAATGAGTTGATTCTGAAGCTCTGCTACAGTGTGCTATGGAAAACAAATACGCTGCTGTTTTTGTCAGAGGCTAGAAAATTCATAACAAAACTTGAGAACACGTTTCGTCACCGATCGCCGACGTTTACGTGATCTCCTACAGTATCGTGCATTCGTGAACGATCCGAGGCACGGCGTATCCGACGGCAGCTCGGGCATCGGACACGCTTGCTTTTTAATCACCGCACAAACCTGATGAACTCGACGAGCGTGCGGATTTCTGGCTGCAAACAACTTTGGCGAGTTCGATTCTCGACTCGTCCTCCGCCTCCTCGTCGTGGCTGGTATCCCAGACGACTGTCAAAGCTCCGCAACCACCTGTTTCTATAGGCACCTCGCTAACGAGAAGCGCCTTAATGAGCTATTTTGGAAAGCGAGGGAGGAAAGGAGGGGGAGAAGCCAGTCCAAAGTGATGGGGTACTTGCTATTAATTATTCATATCAGGAGAATTATTATCAGGAGTGGCACGTTTTGAATGAATAATTGATTGTGTGCTTGGCAGATTCATGTTAAAAGATGCAGCGATGCCACTGATGGACAGGAGCTGGGAGGGACATGAAGGGGGTAAAAAAAAAACTCCTCTGGGGACAGACAGCACACTTTCTTTATAGTGTTCACGAGACACCGAGGCTAATGATCTGGGTCGCCTGGAAAGTTATTCATGCTTTTCTTTTTTTATTTCTAGGCCATAGATTGATTTCCCAATTGGACTTTTTTCTGAAACGTGCAAAAGACATTTACTTCAAACTCGCTTTTGGCAAGGTCCTAATTTACAAAGCGGTCTGGAGAGTCGGTTCTGTCACACTAGATCTTTGTGAAGTTGTCCACAATTTTCCACAATCGTGTTTCATTGCATTAAACTTTAACAGGGGAATTTGCATCGTTGACCAGCAGCTCAATTAGAGACGTGGTCTTTTATATTGCATGTAAGACTTCACACTACTTCCTGTCATGTTATTCCAGGAAAAGATCTGGCATTTATGCAGTTGGTCAGCAGACTAAATTAGATCCATAGATTAAAAAAAAAACAAATTCTTCGGCTAACCCTAAAAAAAAGCGGCAAATTGTTGATCCGGTCGATGGTTAGGTGGAAGCCTATTTAAGTGGTAGCTAATCTAATGCACCTAAGGTATGGCAAGCTAGTTCAGGCCATGTTTGTGCCCTGGCCACTGTTTCAGCTTTGAAACCTCACGTTCCATTAATGCACTGTAAAATAATCTGCTCTAGCATCTTTACTTTTGTGTCTTTGCAATTTGCAGATTTGCAAGCTCATGTTTTCCAGCAAACAAAGCTACATATAAAATAAGAATTAAACAAAGATAAATTAGAAGGAGGAGACCTGTAACCTTCTTGTCTGCTGAGAGAATAAACATTTAGTAGCCTAGACACAAATCAACCTGTTTTGCCTTTTGTACCTGGGACAGGAGAAACATTTTTTCGCTAACATCCACTTGACTTTGTGGCTAATCGTTCGATCCGGCGTTAGTTTCAACGGACACGTTAGCTAGCATTGAATGCAATCGGACAAAAGAGAAGCCATGTAGAAAGGGCTGACTTCTGCATCAGAGTTCATTCAGTCAATCATTACTAGCTCGAAGCCTCGTTTCCACCAGAGCGACACTGACCTCAGCTGCTAATAACGCAGCAACCTGACCTCGTACCAGCTAATGCCTTGCCCGACCTTCAAACATGGCTACTCTTTCTTTGCTCAGCAGTCTCCTCTCCCTCCCCTGGCTGCTTTAAAAACAGGTATTGAAGCCTGCGCTGTAACCTTTGCAGAGCTTCAGCTCATTAGGAACACCATTGTTTCTTAGCAACTTTGTCAAAGCGGCGTGCCGCAGTGCCGCAAGTGGTGGAGCTCTGCGGCTTGGCAACAGGCTATTTTCAGCCGAACGGATCTGAACGGATTCCAGGAGCTGTTGGTACAGTACATGCGTATAGTGGAGGTGTGAAGCTAATGAGGAACGGGGGAAGAAAAGCATCTAACAGTGATCATGCAGTCAGATCATGCAGTCAATAGTTGGGCTCTTGATGTAATCTAACATTAATTTGTACGTCCACGCTCGTATCTACCTCCTGGTACAAGATCGCCGTGTGCGTCTAATTATGTCGACGCCAAATAAAGCGTTAGGGCTTAATGCTCTTCAATTAAACTGCAATGTGACAACCTGAAAGCTTTTACAAGCTTAGTAGCAGGTCAAGTTAAAGAAATCCAAATTGTGCAAACGTTGGCGAACAAAGGAATCACGGACGAATGATTAAGAGTCCAGGCTTTAGTGAAGAATTAAAAAGGGAGGAAGTCTTTTCTTGTGGCATGCTTCATTTTTCATGCCAGGACACAAAAGACATCAAAGTCGTGCTCCTGCCCTTTCTTTTACAACGCTGCTTAAATATTGTTTAAAAAAAAAAACGTTTAAAAACCAGGGCGTACTCGCGCCTGGAATTACAGCTTTCCGTTCGAAAGACACGCACATCATTCACCCGGTCTTAATTGAGCGCTGTATCTCATCCCAGGACAACGAGACTGTTAACATCTGCAGCCTCATTGCCGCCATCATTACAACAACACAAAATAAATTGATCGTCGTGTTCATTTAAATGACAGCAAAGCTCGTTCCAGGTCTAATTAAAACTAGGAGAGAGGGTGATGCGCCTCGGATGTGACGGCGCGTTTACGTGAAAACGTCCCCTGGAGAGCGCGTGTTCGTGTGCCATGATTTTATGATGAATAGAAAATGACGAGGTGAATTCCGGTCCATCTGTGAATAGTACGGGCTGCGTCCCAAGGCTGCTGAGATGACTGAGGGGAGGAAACTGAAAGAGCACAGCAGGTGCCCTCTTTTACCCAGGAGAGGGCTTGTAATTAAGGGAAGAAATGTTGGCGAGGTGTTCTCCTGATGTTAATGGAAAAGTGTGTGGCGAGGTGTTCTCCTGATGTTAATAGAGAGGTTTGTCTTTCGGGCGCGGGACCCGACGCAGACGGAATGAGGTGAGTCACACGGGTCATTACGCAGCTTGATATCTGCGAGGGTCTCCGAGGAGGTTCCCTTCGAGGCAGCGGCATGCAGGATGTTCTTCAGAAATTCAGTAAGGCTACTGGAAAGTATGGTGTGTGTCGATTAGTCTAGTTAGTCTTTGTCTACAAAGTTGTTAGTTCATGGATTTAATTCCAGAATAATTGATCAGTACATCTCAGTACCCGAGTGTGTCCACGATCCTGATCGTACCGATTACGCGCGACTTTGAGACTTGTCTCTGCGCAAATTTAATCGCGCGGACCCGTGACCGATCGATGATCTGTATTTCAGCTCAGAGAAAAAAGTTCAGGATCGTATTGATAAATTAACGGCGCTGTTTATCATTCACTTATGAAGAACAACCAGCTCCGTTTATCTCCCGTGTAAAAGTGGGGCACGAGATTTAAATGTAAAGGACATTAGTGTGGAGCTGTCGCCTTCGATATACATTATAATGCATTGCTGAGCTTTAATGGAAAATCAATGGCGAGACAAGCCCGTCACCTCCGAGTCGACGCAAACGCAATTTTCACATTGACATGTTGAGGGTGTGTGAGATTGATTCAGCGTGCCAGAGGATTTTAATATTGTTTTCCGTGAGCTCATTGACTCGCACACGACGACCCCGGCATTATCTGTTAAAGCCCACAGTCTGGCAAAAGGATTAATCTTCCCTTCCCTTCCCTCTCCCCCTCCCCCTTTTGTATCCCACTTCACTTCCTCTTTCCATTCTTCTCCATCTCTCAGACTAAGCGCCGTCATTAGGGCGAAAATCCCCACAAGTCTGGCGAATTTATTTAACGAGTGCCGTTTCCACAGTCTTTTTTTTTTCCCCCGGAGATCGTTTTCTAAAGTAACGCATGTTCTGAACACTTCGTTAAACACTTTCTTTCACATTCAGAAAACTCGTTGTCATGAAAATTTGAACACGGCTTACAAGGGATAAGCTTAAACCTGGCAGTTTGGCACATCTGAATTGACAGGAAAAGATTTTTGGTTTTCTTTGTTTGTAATTTCTCACTGAAATTTCCGTGCTCGTCATTTCTCGTATCTCTACGAGCTCCCCCCAGCTCCTCTTATCGCTACACAAACACATCCCAGGTGGATGCTGACACAGATATTCCCCGACACACACTCGTGCATATCGCTGACCCTGAAGTGTTAAGCCAAGAACTAGCAAAAAAAACCCTGAAACGCACAGAAGAGGAGGTGTAAACTAATGCAGGCATCACCAGTTGAGCCTTGTGCTTGCTTTCGGTATCCCCCTGTGCATTTGTATCAAAAAATAAACCTCGTTAAAATAAAGCTGATGCTTGCACGGATCGATGGATAACGACTGAAATAAGGTGTCTGGCTCACAGATGAGCGTGAAGAGTAAAAAACGGCGATAAACCCGATCATTAACTCACCTTCCCGAAGTCCCTGACGTCAAACAGTTCGAAGGGGTCAAAGAGTTCGCTGTTCCTTAGACCGAACTTGTCGTGGCACACCTTGAGAAACGTCCGGATGTTCTTCAGGCACAGGAACTAAAAGAAAGAAGAAGAAAAAAAGAAAGACGGGACATTGAGCAGATTCTTCTTGACCTGGGCTCGTTTTCATTTCATCTCATTTCTCAGTGTTTATAGCCGTTACGATATCGTTACGATAGCAGACGGCGTGAGCACGCTAGTTCTGGAGCGGGTTTAATTTCCTGCGCTGCCGTCTTGTTTCCTCCTTTTAGTAAGGATGATTAAGGCGGCGCCAGAGGTCACTCAGCTCGTGATGAACCTGAACCGGCTCGGGTCTTATAGTGACTAGCGTGTTATTTATTTAAATTTAACATCAACAACAAACGTGCCAGCTGTATGGTTCACATGCTGCATTAGAAATATGTACATCAACTCATATTTTTCTAATGATATTACAATCCCAAGCTTGTGGTGTTGTTGTTTTTTATCTCGGTAAGATGCGGCTAAAACAGGTGTTGCTTTGGCTCCAGATCGTTTCCATCTATAATCGTCATCTATGTTCGTATCTCGGTACCGTTTTCTTATAAGTTATTCGGCGCTCGCTGTTTCCTGTAAATTCCAGGACGCGTCAAACGAAGTCACACAATTGAGTCAAATGCGATAGATACACGGCGTTGCTTTTTTATTAGCACAGGAAAGCAAAAATCTTACATCTCTGGATCTCTTCAGCGAGAAAAAGCACGGGATTGCTAATGTAAAAAAGAACGCCGACTTCCTCTCAGAAATCTATCTAATGTATTACAGTTTCCAATCTTTATAAACTTGCTCAAAAGACAGTGCTCATTGATGATGGCAGAATCATTGATAAATTGATAAAAGGTAGTGATTTTTATAGTAGTCCAACCTGCATATAAGTAAATACGGAAGCATACTGCAAAATACCTGCGACTGTAATCTATCTATTCCAACGACTGGAGCATTATTGTGCAATAAAATAGTGGTAGTGGAAAGCAACAATCAACTGACCGCATTAACCAGGCTTTATTCTACAATACGACGGTCAACGAATTGATTTGTGTTGCCTCGTGACTTTGCTCGCACATTCTCGCATCTCAGTAACTATAAATGCAATCCTGGAAGCAGACACTCGGTTTCTTAACAGTAGAAGCACTTATACACCAACACTCAATAGACTTGTGGGATCTTAAATACACCAACATATAAACCACCGAGAACCAAGGACCCTTATTCCAGTATCCTCATGATGCCGTTATTAACCAGCATTCACACGAGAACAACACACACTGCGCTACTGTTTACAGCAATCACTCCGGTACCACAGCTCCAACCATCACCATTATGTCTAACAAACTCCGGCATTACGCGCTGGTACGAATGCGAGATTAACCCGTTATTCGGTATACAAAGGCGTACGACGATACCGCAATCACTGCTCTATAGACACAGCAGCCTCTTCATCGGTCTAGGTGAAGACGTGCACTCTTACAAAGGGCCCACAGTTCAACCTTCCTCTGATTTGATCGTAAGCTGATGAGAATCGTCGGCTGTTTTAGAGCAGGGAAAGATGAGGACAGTGGCTCATAAAATACGGGTGTATAAAACCAGCTTGCTATAAAACACCTTCCAACTAACAAGCAAGAAAAGTCTGGAGTATAAGTAAGCTTTTAAGGAGCTCCTGGGGTGATACGGTGGTTTTATATAAGACAAAGCCAAAAAAAATAATAATAAACTGAAGCCATGAGATAATTATATTGTGGCTAGCAGAATATACCGAGGCTACAGTAAGTTATTGATGCAATGAGATGAACACAATGAGGCCCAGAGATATTATACTGAGGCCATGATTTATTCTAGCGGTTCGCAAGATAATATACGAAGGCTGAGAGCTGGTATCTTAAGGGCGAAAGATAAAATATCAAGTCCGTGAGGAAATATATTTGGATCGTGAGGCAATATATTGAGGCCATGAGATAAAATATTGAGGTAACAAGATAATAAATCAGGTCCATGAGGTAAAAATCGGTGTCATGAGATAACACGTTGCTGCTAAGATAATATATACCGAGGTCCTGAGATAATAAGTGTAGCATCGTGAGTCATCTCCATGCTTAGGTTCCTGTGGTGCTGTAGAAAAAAAAGATATGTTAATTCACGATATTAAAACACCTCTGCGAGTCTCTTAATTCCATGTTCCCCGGGTGAAAGTACATTCTACGCTGTGTGAAATTGGTCCGGGGAAAACGGCTTTTTATGCACCTTTTAATTGGACATAAAGACTTATTTTTGCGTGAAGACTAATTTTGTGCACGGCACTTTCGTTGACGGTTTGTTTGTTTTCTAGACAGCTTCGTTTGTATTTACACGACTCTTCGTACGCGATGTTCGCTGACGTACGTGTTCTATCTGAATCAAACCGGCAGAAAAGACGTGGGTTGGAGGTTTTGTACGAGCTGCGTATTCACCGAAATCTGAGACTGCCTTCTTTTTCAGCAGAAACCAAATAAATCAGAGACAAAAGAAGGGAAAAGAACAAAGCTGAGAGGTAGCGGTGAAGGTATGGTCGAACGGCAGACGAAAGAAAACAAATAAAAAAAAAAAGCTGTCATCCTTTGACAGTCTATCCTGAAGCTGTGCCGCGCTCACACACAGAATAATGCATTAGCTTTCTCCTCCTGAGGTGCACCTTCCTCACTGATCCGGCTTCCCTACTGGGTTTCAGAGGGAGTTTTCAGGGCATCTCCTAACACCAAAAACTGACAATATCAAACACTCCACAGACAGAGAGAGCAGATGTGACTACAGGAATAGAAGAGTAAAAGAAAAAAGAACAAATAAATCTAGATGTGAGAGAAAGGAAGTGTAGGAACTCCTTAGAGAAGGTTGTTGTGTCTGAGTAGAATGGAAAATAGGAGTAAAAGCGGGCGGGAAGGTGAACGGCAGTCTGGTAGGCTGATCTTTAACCCAGACGGTGAGCTGCTCCCAAAACAGTGGTGAAAGAGTCAGAGCATCTGTCAAACAGCGTGATAGTGAAGCATGGGTTCAAACAGGCAGGCAGACATTCACACGGTAAGTCTGAGGCAAAAAGTGCGAGTCAGTGGGGCAGCGATGAGGTCATGTATCGGTCAGAAAGGCACCTGTGAGTACACGTCTGTATCTCGGGATTGAATCACCAAAACTCCTGAATCAGAGGAGGAAAGGGCTGAGGAGAGAAGTGAACCCAAACGACCCCCCAACCTTAACACAAAACCACTCGAAAACTGGGCAGCTTTCAACACCAACCCACTCAGGATCGATGTACCACACAGTAGACAAATTCACAGCAATAGAATGCAACATGCTTTGTGCCAAAGAAACAATAATGGAGCAATGTTAGGGAAGCTTTTATGGATAATTTAACAGCATCCCATATAAGTGAATCCTTTCCTGTGGTGAAAAATGTGGACAGGCCACAGCCTGTTTTAACCCCGAGGCAAAAACGTTTTGTAAGTACCCCATCTCTCTGTAATCATCATCAACACACAAGTGTCTCCCACAGGAGAAGTGCATTTTGGCTTAAACAAGCATGTGTGTACACACGGGTTCACAAGAAACGCCTAAATCCGAAGGCCGCCGAATATCAAATTCGGCCAAATTGCCTTGAAGATTTCCAGGTCACACAGATGTTAAACCTTCTCTGGAGAAAGGCTCCACTTGGACTAATTGGAGAGGCAGACACAGGATGAATAATGCATGCTGGTAAGCAATATGCAAATCTGATAGTATTATCCAAACACCGAGCGTATCACAGGAACCCCTCCGTGTCGTTGCCGAATCAAAAGCAAAGGCCCCCTATAGGAAAACCATCTGTCTTAAAAATCAAACCTTGAATAAATTCTTAATGCAAAAAAGTAGATTCACTTTCAAGCACAGCGTAGAACAGTACTGGAGAATACATGGACATCAGCAGTTATGATTTTTGAGGCAAAACAAATGCTTTGGAATGAAGGCTTAAATGAGGTAAAAGCTTTTAGAAATGATTCTTGTCTGCCTTCTCCTTTATACCATGTGGAAACAGCTTGGTCCAGAAGTTTGGACCAAATCTCAAAACTACTATTAGAATAAATATCTAACGTAAACATTCCCACTAGAGACTGGCCGGGCAGAACACATGTATATGAGCTCTAACAAAGAAAAAATGTGTGAACTAGAAGATCCGTATGCAGGGGTACAAAACTTGGGATGAGGAAATGGATAAGAAATCAGGGGGTTTTTATTCTCTAATGGCCCATCTAGTCCTGACCGGCCAGATAACGTCAGCTTACAGTGGATCTTTATCACCATGTGCACAGCATGACCTCGACTATCAGACCTCATCAAGGCATTACGAATGACAAAGAGTAGAAGCGTCTCCTCGGTACAAGCCCTGCACAAAATCAGAAAATCTCAATCCGGACCGAGCGTCTGACCTACTGAAGGCGATCAGACCGCCTCGTTTCATTCCATTTCACTTCATTTCTACTCCTACACACCTTAAAGCATAGATGAGCTCTAAACATACAAGTCGTAAATCAGCGGGTTCCCTGCCGGCTTGCAGAAAATGCACATGAACGCCTTTGGGGAATGTTTTTTTGTGACATGTTCTAGCCTGCAGGTGCTCTACAGCCTCTGTCCTGAACAGCACTACAATCTATAGCGGTGTAAACTTCTGCCCTCTCATTGGTGTAATGAGGTAATCAATTGGGGTTGCTTTCCCTTGGTTCTGCACATAGACTGCATTAGTAGCAAAGGACCTTCATGTTCTCCTTTCTCTTTTGTATATTTGGTGCATATAATCAACCTTATGTATATTTTCCTAAGGACGGTCTAGTAGCAGAGATTTAAAAAAAAAAAAAAAAAAAGAATAGACTTGTTTATAATACCTTATACATGTCTAGCCTACCTGGTGGAGGCTTCAATATGAGCTGTGATTTGCGTTTATTTATTTGGTGTGATGTTTTTATTCGTTTATTCTTTCATTCATTCATCGAGTACTGTTCACAGAGGGCATAAATTTATTCATTTCGTAGGGAATCATTCAAAATTAATTCATTCCGTAGGGAATCATCAAGCACCAGTGGTGCAACATAATATAGCTCTTAATATTCCAAAATTTATTTATCTCAAAAAAAAAAAAAAAAAAAAAAAAAAAAAAGAGAGAGAGAGACAGCAACAGATCTTTCTAATTTGGTCTGTAAAATGCAGTCTGTTACCCCATAGTTCCTTGTGGACGTCGATGGCAGGAGTTAAGTGTACTGGATGCCAAGAACCTCAGTCTTTGAAAGGTTGAGTTGAAAATGAGGATGATTAAAGCGGAGTGCTGACTCGGAGCCGAGTGTCATAAGCATAACGGTGAAAGAACCAGCTGTGAAAGTGGACGGCCATTTCCCAACAAGGACAGACACGTATCCTTGAGGTAGACGAGCTGTCGCCCAGCGTGACGCGATCTCCTCACTCTTCCCTAATCATCTTAAGAATATTCCTACCTTCTTAGTGCAGTTTATGTGGTGCCATTAGAACTGAAATATCTTCAAAATGAATGACCACTCGACTTGATATATTGCCAATAGCTTTTAAAAAAATATAAGTGATGTGAATGCCTGAAACCCTTTATAGACATTCTTGGAGAGCTTCATGGTCAGGCTGCCTCATCTATGCCCAGGCCATGATGACCCCAAAATTACTTCTATGCAGCATAAAGAGCCTGATTATTTTATCCTTGGTGTAGGAAGTGAAAGCCTGAGATGGGTGAGTAACGGGCAGCTAAAAGCTGCAGTGCCTGGGTTAATGAATGTCACAGAGAATGAGTGACTCCTGTGAATCAATGGTGTGATATTTATGACATTGTATCGCGAGTGCCAAGAGCCGCATCCATCTTCAACAGTGTCTTCTCTTACACATTTATGGCTCAAGCCACATGTGGCTTTATCCCTCATTTCACCGACATATGCAAAGACCCGCCGTCATCATTCTAAAGAGTTCCGAGCTTGCATTTGTGGAGAAATCTTTATCTTCATTCATCTTCAGTAACCTCTTTATCCTGATCAGGGTTGGAGTAGCTCTGGAGGCAACCCTGGTACCACAGGGTGCAGGGGGTGGAGATTCACAGGGCACCATTACAGAGCACCCAAGCAAAAGGTCTCAAGGTTTGTAAACACATTAAAACATTACTATTAACAATTTTCATGCAAATCACTGCATGCTTAACAGTTCTAAACGACCCATGAACATTTGTTGGTACGTTTGACCTACAATTACGTGACTTTCCCAGCCAACTAATATTTCTTGACATTCTGTGTGCTACAATAAGGTAACGCAAGCTATAACAACGCTCTGCTCGTATTACCCAATAGCGGCGAATGTTTGCATACTTTCAAACAATCTAGACTATAACGATCTGAGAGAAACGGCACTACGGCGCATACAAAAGTCTCAGCAGTTTAAAACTTTTCCAGTTGGTGTTACATGATAAATCATCGAACCAGGCTATTCATTTTGTACATGCACAGGTTTAAAACTAAACACAAGTCTAAAGAGCTGGATCATGTGTGTGTGTGTGTGTGTGTGTGTGTGTGTGTGTGTGTGTTTAAATGTGCAGCTGTTAGTACTCTACTATTCTCTCCATGATTACCTCAGAGATGGCTAATGTCATTAGCATGAAAAACAACCCCTTAATTACTCATCTGACTCTGGGGCGTACATGCACAGCTTCATTAAAATAATCGTCTTCATAGCCCAGATAAATAATTACTCAATCACCGGAGACACCGTTTACCCTACCTAATGAGCAGCGGTGCATCGAGTGTACAGGTGAAGCGACGGTCGGCACATCAGGATGAGGTACGGATCGACTATATATGTTTACAAAATATTGCAAATGCACATTTTGATGGCAATTCATTTTTTCTTATACGTGAAGGGTTTGTTTCATTTCACATGATTGACACGAGTCATAAATATCGTCAAGACCGATGCGGGCCGTCCTCTGTGTTTGTCTAACGCTGACGCAATTTATAATTATAAAGCACTTGCTTATAATATAAATCCCTTTAATGCAGGAATAATTATATATGTCTAAATTTGTTCTGCTTGCTCTTAATCTTCTGAGTTCGGTCGGTTTCCTGCGCAGATGTGTGGGTGTTTCCTCCAAACTTTTCCGAGCGGACTCGCCCTGGATATCGCCCTGCCGAGTTGTACGAGAACGCACACGGTCCCGCTTATGCCAAGACCAGATTAGAGTCGGTATGTGTTTAATTAACTGCTAAATTTAATTTACAGTCAGATATGATATGCAATAGAACTCATTTTCTTCTCATCCTAGACTAGCAATAGCACACATCCTTTTCACACTTTCGGTTTGTTTAGGCAAGTGAGAACACAGCAATCGCACTCGAGGGTGGACCAAAACCAACAGGTCCAAGACAGCCTGAGGAAGGTGGTCTTGGACAGCTTCCATGCGAAGTCTAACGTGTTAAAAATGCGGTTCAAGCCTGAATGGACCTGATTCTGTGCATTTTGTAGCGTCTTTTGTAGACACAAGCTGCTAAATTACAAGGTGCAATGATGCCAAAGTGGATGTGAGGACCTTTCTGTATTTCTAATGAATGAATGGAAGAGATTCATAAGACGGTGTGTTTTGCGGTGTGATCGTGTCCTCACACACCTCTTAGTCAAGTAGGTCTATATATTTTAGCCTACTTCATCCACGTATCTGTTTCTTATTGTCTGAAAGAAAAACGATGGAGCTTGTAGTCGACGCTTGCTCGAAGAAGAGCTGAAACAGACACTCATCTCTTATTAACAGGAAGAGACAAGGAAGAGCTTTGTCAGACAGACGTGTTGAACAAGACCCTGTACTGACAGGATCAAAAAGCAACTCCTCACCACTGATCCCTTCAGACAAAGGCACAAGGATTGGGGAGGGAGAGAGAATCAGAGTCGCTTGGCTCCTACACCTACACTTTCATCAGCCTACAGGGACAACCGAGGCCTTTTCATGAAGAAGCCTCTGCAGAAGATCAGAACTACATCCATGCAACCACAGACAGCCTGCCAGCCAGACTAAAAGAGATGCTTTAATCTGGCAGGGCACAGCGAGGGCAAGGAATGATAATAAGTCCTCAGACACGCAGCCTTGTAACTGAAGTGCAAATAGCGAGCTTGAGAGCGGTCTGAAGACGCTTAGCTTTGACGCGTAGTACACGGAAGCGTTTGAAGCAGACGTTCCCTAACACCCCAAAGCCAGCGATTCGGGAAAAGATGGGAAAAAAAAAAAAAACCAGGATAAAATGTCACACGGCATCAAATCGTGCTCATCTTTGATGCCACACACTGGCCTAGTTAACCAAACACTCGTACTGTAAATCAGATACAGGGACAAAAAATAATGCAACCCAAACTGTTGCAGCAAAGTCTGAAGATCATAATCATATAGAATCAAAGTCTTTATATGCTTTTAAGTGTTAGAATATCATCACGATGGGAATGTTTCACACTGTGGTCCGAATCAGAGTGTGGTTCTGGTTCCATTGAGCCTCGGCGTGTTTTCAGTCCTTACGTAGTCATAATCGCGCATGAAGAATACGACCGTATCGACGCGTCATTTTTTCATTATTATTATTTCAGCGCTATTATGCACAGTAAGATAATGTTGTAGAAATGTCCACCAAACATGTTCCTTTTATCTCTAACATTATATCAGCCCTAATTGTTCTAGTTGTTCGCTTTTCAGCCTCTCGTACTTGACCCAGCATATAAGTCTAAGTGAAAGCTGCTGCTAGGAAATGATTAAGCTGCTGGTTAACCTTCTGACCAATCAGAAGTTGGACTTCAACGCTATCGTATTATAAAATTTAAAAAAAATCAGCGTCTGTGAGTCTGTCCAACATTTTGCCATTTCCCTCGTCCTCTAGATGACAGGAATTGCTTTCATCACCCAAGATGTCTCGCAATAAGGAAACTCGCTGAGCCGACGAAAACCGGTAACAATTAAATCCCACGAACTTCGATCGCAATTAAAGCCTTGGTTACTAAAAGGAACAAAATAGTGTATGTTGGAAACCTTTAGGCTGAGCGGTGAAATAAAGAGAGGATTTTTTTTTTCTTTCGCTATACAAAAGCAAGAACCAGATGTTACAGCTGGACCAGGTGTAAAATCCCTATTCCTGGTTTATGAGGGAAAAATTATAGCATGCAACGTCAGAACAAAATGAAAAAAATAAGGAAAAAGAAAAAAACTGATGTTGGAATCAGAGTCATGACCGTGTCATGATCGTCTTTACAGAATATAGACACGTAAAGACTCATGATCTCACTATCGGGTGTCAAAGAAGAGGACATTCTTCTTCATCGTGTCGTCTGAAATTTTTTTCCCCCCTTTCCGCTCTCCTCTGTCTTGCTCGTTAGAGATCGAAACTCTCCATCTGGATTTCTGTTGAAGTGGCTTTGTGACAATGTCTGTGGTTGAAATCTGAATATAAAACGCATACTAATGTGCTTCATCGTGACAGCCATCATAAAGCCACGTACAAGGAGCACGCGACGTGACACGAAAGAAGCAGTTTTTATTATTTAATTAAAGCAAAAACAAACATTTGGGGTTTTGTGGGGCATTTGGCTTGCTTTTTTTCAGCGCCATTCTTCCAACCTGATGCTATCGGCTCCGTACGTTAATCCCACTGACTGTAAAAAAAAAAACGACTCGGTGCCGTCTGCTGGCGAGTCGTACACGAGTAAGAAGAACAGATTCTACACACGTGTGGACGAGGGAGAAGTACTGCTCTTCGTACTGACACGGAGATGCCAAATGAACGCTGTTCTTCCAAACCACGCGATGACATCACCGCAGCACTACGGAGCATTTACAGTTCAGAAAGTTCAGCACACTTTCTCAGACCTTCCACTTTTTTTTTTTTTGCCTTTGGTCGTTTTTCCTCGTCTGTGTGTAAGAGTAACTGGCAGTACAACACTGTTAATATCCTAAACACACCATTTCTTTATACGGTGTTAATTTAATCGGCATGTTCCTAGCAAGCTGCTAAACAAATCGGTCATGATGTTTAATCTTGTGGCATTGCTAATATACATTTACAGCATTTAGCAGACACCCTTATCCAGAGTGACTTACAACTGAGCAACTGAGGGTTAAGGGCCTTGCTCAGGGGCCCAGCAGTGGCAGCTTGGTGGACCTGGGGTTCGAACCCATGACCTTCCGATCAGTAGCAGTAGGTACCTTAACCACTGAGCTACCACATGCTTCAGAAGGTACTTGGCAACAGATAACAATATGTCTGAGATCGTTTATATAAAATAAAATATATTTACAGTTGATGACGAGCTCTAAAAAAAGGTTCAGTACTTTTGTACTTATATTCATAATTTATTTTAGTAATAAAACATATTCTGTGTAACGCAGTTTGAAGATAACAAAGCAAGTGTTCATGCGAATTGTGTTTGCTTTCCCTTTAAAAAAATAAACCTCTAGCACCTTGACGTAAAAGAATGACAGTAGTGAGTGTGTTAGAGAGTAAGAGAGAGAGAGAGAAAGAGAGAGAACTCGTGTACAAACTTGCCTCAGAAGTGGCCTGATTTACTTCTGCTAAATACCCCAAGAGAATCTTTAAATAAACTGCTGCAGTTGTAAAGCCTTATTGTGTGCAAATGCATCATAAACCAGAGGAAGAAGGTTTCAAGAATACGATGTGTCGGAGATTGTTTTGTTACAACGGCATGAACCGCAGTGTGTTACTTTGCCAACGAGTCACATTCCTCATTCATTAATGAACATCACACTTAAAGGTGGGGTCTCCGTTGTTTGAGAAACTGCGTTGGGCCGCCAAACAAAACAAACACAAAACTAACGTGTAGCCAATGAGCAGAAAGGGGCGTGTCTTGTCAATATGGGCGGAGAGAGTGATCAGTGCGCGTGTGTGACATTAGCAGAAAGCGGTTTTAACATTGACATGGAGAATAAAAACAAAAAGAATGTGAAGAAAGGATTACGATAAGGCAAGAAGCAGGACGTGTTAATATAGGATCAGATTTCCAGCGCTGGAGAGAACTGAAGGTCTTCCGCGTGAAACGGAGATAAACCTTTCACCTCAGCACACAGTACTACAGAAACACATTTGTATTACCATAGTATTACTCATTGAGTTCATTTATTGATAAAAATATACCCTCGGTCAGCTGCCCCAACAGGTTCCGCCATAATACTTGTCGGGGTTATACTGGTGTCTGGTGTATGTGTGTGGGCGGAGCTATCAAAACAGGGGTGGGACCCATTTGGGTTAGGGGCCTGTTTGTTTTGGTGATTTCAAATGTCAACATTGGCTTTCAAACAACGAAGACCGCACCTTTAATAGTCACGTATAATGTTATGTAACCACCACAAGATATTATTTGTAAACCGTCAGCTTGTCCTCCAGCCTCTCTTTTATACAAGTATATTTTATATAAGTAGCTTTTCAGGTCACTGAGAAGTGAAAAGGAATAAACAAAGCACTGAAACTGGAGACTCCTTGCATAAAAAAGTCAAATAAACAAAAAACAAAATCAACGATTATATTGTTTACTTTTTTTTTAATACAACATATTTTCTAAATAACATTGACTATTTTTACGTGATTATGTGGCGCTCCTGCTATCCGACTGACTGTAAATGAGTTACTACAGAAACAAGAACCCGTTAACGAACACGACCTCAGCATTAATAAATCGAAACCTAACCAAATCCTTTATGTCCGTGGTGCCGAAAATCGGAGCACGAGGACCTCCAGGGGTCCGTGCAGCAAATCCGTGGGTCTGAAGATTGGACTATTTTGTTACCGCGGTGAAAATCACGACACGTTATCTAAGCATATTATTATTTTTAGGGGTCCAAGCACCAAAGTCATCTCTGATTGAATGTGTTCTGTTGGTGGAAAAATCTGGAAGAAAAAGCTGTATGAAATATGATCTGGCAAATTTTAATACATGAAATAAATCATTACTGCAAGGATCAGAGCTGCTGTTATTTAAAAAAATAAAAATAAAAATAAATAAATACATAAACAGACAGACAGACAGACAGACAGACAGACAGACAGACAGACAGATAGATAGATAGATAGATAGATAGATAGATAGATAGATAGATAGATAGATAGATAAATCCATACTTTCTAGCTGAAGTATTCGACACCGCTGTGGTAATAACAACAAATACGATAACACTGTTTTATGCATTTTAATACATCCCATAATGGCCCATTATGGCCACTTGCTGCTTCTAAACCATATAATTTTCATCCATCATGAAGAACGCTCGACTTAATGTGTATCCGGTAATGTGTATCTTCTCACAAAAGTTTACTTGTTTTTTGTATTTAACATCTACAGAAATGCCTGGGCCATGAAATGCTACAAGACTCATCTACAGTGCATGTGTTCTTGTAGGACTTCCCTGATGATAGAACATGAATTTTACACTGAATTTTAGTGTCATTTAAAGCTAAAATGTATACATGCTGCTTATAAACAGGGTCTCAGAGAGCAGAAATGAGTTTGATATCACCGTCTACTTTGAAGATAGAAACATTTGTGTGGAAAAAAAACTTGAGAACGATATGTCTACTTTCATATGAGCTTCTTATTATTAAAGGTGGGGTCTCCTTTGTTTGAGAAACGCTTCAGAAAACTGCGTCGGGCCACCAAACAAATACAAAACAAACGTGTAGCCAATGAGCAGAAAGGGGCGTGTCTTGTCAAAATGGGCGGAGAGAGTGTTCAGTGCGCATGTGTGACATTAGCAGAAAGCGGTTTTAACATTGACATGGAGGATAAAAACAAAAAAAGAAAGAGAAGATAGGCTTACGGTAAGGCAAGAAGTAGGACGTGTTAATATAGGATCAGCTTTCCAGTGCTGGAGAGAACTGAAGGAGCAGGAAGGCCTGCGATGCGCTTTTTTCCTTCTCGATAGGTGAGTAACGTTGGTTTTGCTTTGTTACACAGAACTAATATATGCCTTTGTCCTTTACATGATTATGCTTGTGTGTCATTTTTGCTTGTTTGTTTATCTGCAATCGTATTGTTCTTCCCTTCAGCTATGATAAAGACACTTTTCTTTCCATTAGTTGCCTGGGTTACGTATGTATGTGTGGGCGGAGCAATCGATATCCAGGGGTGGGACCTATTTGGGTTAGGGGTGTGTTTGTTTTGGTGATTTCAAATGTCAACATTGGCTTTCAAACAACGGAGACCCCACCTTTAACCACCCCTGTAAGAGGGACATAAATGTATATGGACAAATGCAAAACTCCATTTTTTGGCTTCAGGTCGGTCTGTAATTAAATCTACAAACCCTGATCGTTCTCACGAAGTATAAAAATGCCTTGAAATGATACGGTCTCGATATTAGCCGATCCTGACCAGCACGCTACTCTACTAAACTCCGTACTATACTGACAAACCATACATTATTTAGCACATTCGAATGTGTTTTACGATCCGCTATAAAAAAATAACCGTTCTATTCAGGGTAGGTTCAACAGAGGACGAATCTACTGAACCTTCCTGATGTGTCCTGACATTTAAAGTACATAAATAATACAGGAACAAAGGACACATTCACACAGCGGAACTTAAGGCTGCCATTTTGACTGAAGTCTAAAAGATTCCACAACTCTGTATTTTTTCCCCCCATGAAACCCCGCAGGATGATGGTATGATAACGCCGTTAACGTGTGCCGTAATGGAGTCGACTCTTTGGAAGAACGTTGGCAGGTGAGTGGGAAGTCATCCTCCAGTCGCTCCTGAGAGAGTGTGAACATGAAGCTCGGTGTGGAACACGTTTACGATATCCGATTCTAATTATATCCTCGGCCAAATGAGAGTTATGAAAGAAATGTGGTTGGGCTGAGAAGACAGATGGAAGCGTCTCAGCGACGGTTCGTGTGGGCTCGAGGAAAGGCAGCACTGCGAGCGCCGGTGCCAACGAACGCCACTCGTTCCTCTACCGCCAATTAGTGCAGGATTAATATGGAAACTGGAAGTGAAAAATAAAAGCTGGGTTTGTTGGTTTTGAATTTCTTGAACATTTAAAACATCTAGAAGAATCTCACACTGGCACTGATGGATGTGTCCCAAATAAAGGATTAGAGTTTATAATACGCTAAAGATTAAAGTCTCCAATGACTGTGAACAAAGAGACAAATTCTAAATCTGTAACTACAATGATAGACAGACAGACAGACAGACAGACAGACAGACAGACAGACGGATGAATGGATGAATAGATGGACGGAGAGATCGGTGGATAGTGTATGGACAGATAGATGGAGAAATAGATAAATTGATAGTTAGGTAGATAGATGGATGGATGGATGGATGGATAAAAAGACTCAGACAGACAGACAGACAGACAGACAAAGAAAGATAAAATAAGAAAGTGACAAATTGGTTGGATGTATGGATGGATAGATAGACTCAGATGGATGGATGGATGGATGGATAAATTGACAGACAGATAGACTGTTGTTTTTTTGGTTTCTCACTAACACTGGTTGACAAGCTACCTTATAAATAAAAGAGTGGAGTGCTTCTAGCTGCTATACCGTAAGCGCTAACAGAAACTAGCTTCCACATCATTAACTGGAACCGTAATCTAATTTAAAAAAAGAGTTTGTGTTCTTTAAACAATAAAGTGTTATCATCAGTAAATTGCTGTTGTATTAGAGCTCTAAAACATGCTGATGTTGGAAACTCTTTGAATTCAGGGTGCTAACTGGTAGCTCAGGGTCACGTGGAGCTCCAGCGCCGACTGCTTTCCCGTGATGGTGCGACCTGTCCGACTTCAGTCCTTAAACGACACAAGCTCGGACGTGTAGGATACCAGAGCTGTGGCGTAAAAAAACCACGACACGTATATTACCTCTCGTCTCTCACTAAATCTGTTTATCACCTGCTGTTACGCAGCAAATTAAGCACGGAAATAAAACCGGAATCATGAGCGGCATGGGGAGCGTCTGCCATTAAATATCGTTTTCTCTCTGTGATTCGGCTTCCCTTCAGCTCGCGGTGGAGATAATTTGACGTGGCAGGCTGATTTCCATGGCGACCCTGGATTTGTAAAGTACTTCATTTAACACCCAATAAGACAGAGTTCAACTCATATTGTAGTAGTTAATTAAGAACATTTTTTTTAACATTAACTGGTAATCGGGCAGTACGTATACATTTATATATTAAAGTCAGAGTCTTTCCCATTCATCAGAATCTCTGGTGTGCAGGAAACTCATAAGCATGATATTATATAGGATCGTACGGTATGTTTAAATCGTGGGTTACGTGAACGTGGGGTTTTTTTTTGACCGTAATGGTCTGTGAGAATTTTTTTTTTTTAATTTAAAGTGTTAATCCTAATGAATAGTCTAGGAGTTATCCTGATCTCATTTCAGTGTGTCTTTAGAGAAATCAGACCTGGTTATCTGATGGGACGTAACAGACGGACGGAATCGCAGACTCTGCGTTTTTTTGTGTGCGCTCGGGATGACGCACTGTTAGAATGTTGTTAGGACGATTTGCTAGACAGAGATGATTTACGGGAAATCTAACAGCTCTCATATTAACTCATAAATCTGAATTGACTCGAAAAGAAAGTCAGTGTTACGTGTTCGCTTGAACCACCAAATCTTTAACATGGCGTCAGACAGTTAGCTAAGTGGATAAAGAGGTTGTTCATAATGGTGGCTTGTCTACAGGGGCAGGTCCTTTGGTGCCCCCGGCATATCCGACAGCCGCTTAACAAAAACTGGGCTTTTAAAATTTAGTTTAAACACTAAATCTGGATCAACAACAACAACAACAACAACAATAAAATCTTACTGCTTATTCACAAACATTTAAACCTTCATCACTGGGCTACTTATTTCGCATCCCACCGCCTGCTGCACTACACACATCAGCTGAACAAACGACAGCCGATCCCCCACTTTACGTGCACCGCTAATGAATTCGTTATTTGCCCGTTCTGACCGTTTAAGCATTCTCATGGGTATCTAAAGCAGAAAGGCAATAACACACAACTGGGGAAGAAAAGCACCACAGGAAAGAAAAGGGTTTTGACATTTCAGTGAATTCCACTTTACAATTAGCTCTTTAAAAGACGTCCTCTCGAGTCCCTGCACATTGTTCTCCAAAGACACCACATGCTTCGTGTTTTAGCATTCGAGCAGCCGGGCCACAATAAAGTGACTGATCTTCACTTGGAGGAGAAACTGAGATAAACAGAGAGCGAGAGAGAGAGAGAGAGAGAGAGAGAGAGAGAGAGAGAGCGCATGAGTGAACAAAGTGACTGAGACGCAAAAGAGGAGAGTTAATGATGAAGCTTGTGTCCGGCCACATGAACTGGAGAGTGTTTGTTTCAGCTCACTGCTCTCTCTCTCTCTCTCTCTCTCTCTCTCTCTCTCTCTCACACGCACGTGCACGTGTCGCATGCACAGTCAGAGAAGTAGTTCATTATTAAATATTAGCTCTCTTTGCCTAACTTGGACAAAGTCAACCGAGGCGACGTGCAGCACTTTAAAACTTGAAAGCTTTAATCTTTAATCAAGGGGGAAAATGTAAAAAAAAAAAAAAAAACTACAGAAAGAAGAGAAAAAGAGACAGACGGTCAGCTATATTTGCCTTTAACTCGACAGCATCTTGGAAAAGCAGGAGCTAACAGAGCGGGTCAGAGACGTCGCGGTAAAACTTACACACGCTCAAAACCTCTGAACGTCTGCAGCTGCCAACACAGGAACCCGAGCTCCACAAAGCTGCTGTAAAACGTCAGAGGAGAACAAGACTAGGCAGGTTTCATTCTGCCAGAGCTGCATTTTTCATGTAATTGTCAGTGGTACGAAATTGGAGATGCTTCACATATTTAAGGACGTCTCTTGCTGGATGGTAGGATGTGGTCCTGCGTATCTAACCACTGAGGAAAAAAAAGATTTTATTTGGTGCATGAAGACCTGTAGGCTGTAGGTTCAGTGCTGAAATGATTAAAAAAAAAAAAAAAAAAAAAAAAAAAGATCCAATACAACGCTTCTGTTTCACTATATAACAAATCTGTTTTGTTTTTGTTTATACGCCATTTATTCAATATTTCACAATAACGCCGTCTGCTATGATACGATTTCCTTTCGTAAAGTAATAATCCGATATTTGGCGAAACCACAGTATCTGCTACGGATGATACGATTCAGATTCTTAAGGCAATAATGAAATATTTGACGATACGACTGAGTTTCCTGTGATTTGATATGATCTCTACAATTGTAACAAAAAAAAAAAAAAAAAAAAAAAACACATTACGATACGATTCTTACGGTACGGTTCTGACGCCGGAGACTCCGTCCGAAACGGAAACCGTACTCCTTTAAACCTGTTAAATAAAATAAAAACGTATTTCTTCAGGGTGTGATTTTATTGCATGGTTGATCTTTGTGATGAACTAAACAGACGATGTTATCTTTCGGTAATCATCATCTCTCAAACTGGTCTAAAATAAACTTCCGCTGTCTGAACAAAAGCTCGATTTGTTTGTGCTCTTGTTACGTCTTGTTCGCTTTCGCTCGGGGGTTTGACAAAAACGCACCGCTATCCAAACAAGACGCGCAGCTCTTGTTAAAATAGTAGGATGTGGACAAACAATCGCTGCGTTTCTGCATGATGAGATGTTTCATTTATGAAGTGAAGAAAGTTTCTTCCTGTTCTACGCTCAGCCTGAGATGTGCAGGGAGCTGTTACGACTGCGTGGGAGACGATGGCGCAAAATGAAATGTGTTCCTTCTGTTTTTCCTTTCTTGCTTGGTTCCTCCTTCCTTCTCTCTCTCTCTCTCTTTCTCTCTCTCTCTCTCTCTACGTATCATTGTGGTGGTGGTGCTTCACAAGCAGCGTTATCAGGCCCCGTTATCATCCCGTCACACTGAGCGGGGAAGATAAATATAGGCAATTAAAATTTAAATTGCCGAGCACATGGCTGTGACACTCTTTCCTCTCGCTTTCTCTCTACCTCCTCCTTCTCTCTCGGGCTTCTCCGTCGTTCGATGTATAATTTAGCGTCTGAACGGTATCACGTACACAGACGCACGACATTTACATACAGTACGCTTCGGAGACAGACTGCCGAGGACCGGCTACTGTAGTTAACTGGTCAATTCGATTTCCTGTCTGATTTCTATAGCGTACTTAACCGCACACGCCGTCGCAAAATTCCACACACGTTCCAGGAGTGCGGAGGTGTACACAGAACTCGAAAGCAAGAAAGTGATGACGGTGGCGAGAAAAAAAAGCCATAAAAAAACTTAGCTGTGCGGTCAGGAACCGCTTGTTGGCAGACGCAATCGCAAATAAATCGGCTGGATGAAGTAACGTGGAGTAAAACAGTAAGAGTATATTTTAAATATAAACCTTTTACAAATTAGTTTGAAAGCATCTGATCGTTTAGCAACTCACTTCATTTAGAATATATACATTTAGCACAACATGCGCTTCTAGTTTAATCATGTTAGATTTCACATAAATGTAACAACACGACAAGAAACAATGGCTCGTGAGCTCGGAGGAAGGGGCGGAGCTTCCGTAAACACAGCGCTCTAATGTTAAACTGAGGAGCTCCGACAGTCAGGTCTGGTAACATGACATCATCAGAGTAAACATCACTAGATATCGTGTGTAACAGTGTATAAAGATGATGATTTGAGCCCATACGTTCTTTCAGAAGAAAGGTGTAAGCTGTTGCTTAATTCCCCACTGAAAGAACAGCGAGAGATTTAACAAGCTGCATGTTACACTTCTACACCAGTGACCTCCAGTTTTCTCTGGTGCTCTAAGGCCGATGCTCTAACAGCGTTACAGTTACGCTCGCAGTGAATGCCGTGTGGCAAACGACATGTGTAAACACTGCTACGAGGCCAGAACCTTCTCCCTTCCACACACTAGCTTTTAATTATTTAGTTTGCAATTAACAGGCGCATTTTGAGAGACTGGCCGCGAGTGTGAACCGTGTCCGTTTTGATCGCGCGTCAATAATTCGCCCGCGGAACCTGAAACTCTGCAACTGCTCGTCCTGCGATCGATACGGCATCGACTCGCTCGCTGAATTGGGTTTTTTCAGCCCTGTGGTTACCACCGATTGTTCCAGCGGAGTCCGTCTGTGTTGTTGCTTTTTTTTTCTCCTTGCACCAGACGGTCGACTAATGCACAGGAGATTCACTGGTGGAGAAAAAGAAGCGATACAATATAAACAAGCTCAAGCCTTTATCTAGTTCATCGTGGCTCATTAGTCAGTCGCTCACTTTCAGTAAGAGCTTTATCCTGGTTTAGGGTTGTGGTCGATCTGGAGCCCATCCTGGGGATACCTAGCAGCGTGTTTTTGAAACCGGAGAACCTGAAGGAAACCCACATAGATGCGGGAAGAGCAACAGACCGCAACCCGATCTCAGAGACCACTGCATCGCTGTTTAGCGGTTCCTCAGGATTCGATGGTTCATGCTGCAATAGTGTCTGCATTAATGGTTGATGTTGGGACTAAAAAAAAATAAAAATAAAAAATCTAAACCTAAATCTAAAATAAAAATCTATACCTTTACTTCACATCAGTTCATTCTTAAAATGATTGACTTTCAGAACACAGGAGAATTAATGGATTTTCACACTGCACTAAACGACACTTTAATCCCGGGAACGATAGAGCAACGTTTCACACTCGGAATTTGGAAGGAGACTTTTTTTTTTGCACTGCTTTTTACTTTGCAGCAGGATCAGAATAGCGAAGTGTTAGAATAGTCCGGCCGGATGCTTAGCGTCAGAGAGCTGATCGGAGCCTCTGTGCCTGATATTACATGCTTTGTACAGTCACAGAATCCCTGCGTGTTGCGTAAACGGCAGTGAAATCGTTCGAGTCTTTTCTTTTCTTTTGTCTTTGTGTCTCAGAACGCTTTAAAAGCCCAAGGAGGATTTACATGGTGATATTTTTTACCTCGCTGACGCAAAAGCGTGAGACAAGTCGGAATTTAAAGTGGTTGCGTGCTGTGTTTATACAGTGAGAAATGTCAGAATATGGATCCCCAGGATTAAATGTAAACCCCGGGTAAAGTCTAAGCAGTGTGGAAAACAAGATAACCCAGGATTCGGTGTACCCGAGGTGTACTAGGACCCGGGGGATCCGTTTCAAGCATGAGAAGCACATAACAGAGCTGACCAAGTCATTCTCAAAGTAATTCATATTCATGTATGCGTCTTTAATGACCAAAAACAACAGGAGCTCTTTAGCGCTACCACCCATTAGCCGGATCCTTAATACCAATTAACATGCGTATTAATTTTTTAAAAGGCTTCATTTTTCACATAACTACAGTTTCGCTGTAGAATAATATTTAAAAATCTAAATGTGAGCATTATCTGTGCTGCTGTAGATCTCACCCGAGATCAATGGACTTCCTGTGGCCTATATTAAGAGCTATGAAGAGAGATATTCGTAGTCTTCGTCTTCTCGGGTCTTTTCTCTGAAACAGGAAGGTGACTGTATGTTGGTAACCAACCACAGACACTTTATATCAGAGCTCATCTGCTGAAATCCTGTCATCCTTTTTTTTTTATACAAGCAGGCGATGGACAACACCATAAATTTTCACCTAATTATCCCGTGAACGAATCATTTCCAGACGGTGAGGCAGCAAACAATTACGCCGAACTTGGGTGAGTGAGTAAAAGCTGACTGAAAGGCAATAACGTTCGAGGAGGAGACGAAGGAGGAGGAGGAGGAGAAGAACAGAACGCGGATGAGTAACAACCCGAGCCGTGTAGCCGACACGCTTTCTTTTTTTTCCTCGAGCTGGAAAGGTTTCACAATCATGCTGTAAATATTCCGCCATCATCGCCAAGAGTCTCTCAATAACAGGCGAGCGTAAACATGATTGCTCCTCTGGGTGGAAGCGTACGAGTCTATCAGAACATCGGAGCATCTGCAGCTCGCACGCTGAGATCCATTACACCGGTTCGCAATTTGGTGTGAAAAATGGCATCCTTGATTTTTTTTTTTTTTTTTTTAAAAGAAAGACATGTTGAACCGTAGAGATGGTAAAAGATGGAAACATGCAGCTGTGTATCGAATGAACGTATTCGATGTTTGGCTCGTTTGAGACTAAGGAATAAAACACAGACAGAGACTGATGTGGTACACTGAAGAAATGCGTACGCCGGTTCCATGCGATTGAATCCGGTTGAGTTTTCCACCCGATTTTCCACCTGAAACCAACACTGACCTCTCAACAGAGCTGACAATCAAACCCAAGACACTTGACACCAAATACATATCCTGTATATCTTCTAGAAGGTTTATATTAAGACATTCGGAGCGATCGGATGTGAGACTTTAACAATGCTGTGATACAAGTCTGTATAAAAGAACAGAGTCATTGTGTCTGCTGTGGACACCACACTAAGGCAGGGGTTTCTCCGGTTATAAGCGCTCATGCAAATCCGACACACACCTTCGTTCACGTTGGCCGGCTGGTAACAGTAGCACAGTGTGAGCGTGGAGCGGTTTGCATGGTAGTGAAATTACTCACAAATTTCTATCTGTTGACAACTTCCTCCTAGATGGGTGCAGAGTTTATTAGAGAAATCCTCCCCTATCTAGAGAAACAGTCGAAAGAAAGGTCGAAAGAAAGGTCGAAAGAAAGGTCGAAAGAAAGAAAGAAAGAAAGAAAGAAAGAAAGAAAGAAAAACTATATATGTTGCCTAGAGCTAACAAGAATGCCCCCTGACCCTCTCCCTGTCCCTGACCTTCTCCCTGTCCCTCTCTCTGTCCCTGACCTTCTCCCTGTCCCTCTCTCTGTCCCTGACCCTCTCTCTGTCCCTCTCCTTGACTCTCTCTCTCTGTCTGTCCCTGACCCTATCTCTGTCCCTGACTCTCTCCCTGTCCCTGACTTTCTCCCTGTCCCTCTCTCTGTCCCTGACCTTCTCCCTGTCCCTCTCTCTGTCTCTGACCCTCTCTCTGTCCCTGACCTTCTCCCTGTCCCTCTCTCTGTCCCTGACCCTCTCTCTATCACTCTCCTTGACTCTCTCTCTGTCCCTGAGCCTCTCTCTGTCCCTGACCCTCTCTCTGTCCCTGTCCCTCACCCCGTCCAAACTCCCCCTCTCTTCTCAGTCCTCGTTCCACATCACGACTCACTAATCTCAGAGTATTTTTAGGCTTAAACAAGAACGTCTGGTCATTAGCAGGTCCTGCCACATCCATTACATCCAGCCCGTGTGAGGGGGAAGAGAGAAAAACCACTAACAGCTCTGAATTATTTCAGTTCCTCCTCTCCACTTGTGCTGGATCCACATAGTGCTTAATGGAGTAAAGAAGCTAAGAATAAACACAGAAATGAAGACTGTTGGCTTTGGGATACGATACGATCTCTCCGGTTACACAGAAGTATGATTTCTGCCTCGTAGGTGTTTCTCACCGTCTCAGTAAACTCGAGAGAGCGAACAGTCGAATACGATTTCATTACAAACAGAAAGTATTATTAGAGTAGAAAATGTACTCAAGGTTCTCTTCTAGGAGATGTAATTTATTATATTGCACTTAAGCCAGAAAGCATCCTTTTCTCTTCCTCCGCTTACGGATGACGAGCACAAAGACTCTTATTTATTTTTGGCTGCAAATAATTACATAAATTACTTTATTACGTAATCGGTCAAAGACGAGCAAATGCACGACGTACGGCGGACTAAAAAAATAACTCTGAACCATTAAGTTTTGAAGATGTGTTTATCCGATACAAGGCAACACGTATAAGTTCACGTATACGTACCTTTTTTCAGCTGAGATTTGATGCGCTGCATTATCGTGGTCTTTAAATCATCAGCCAATCAGCATTTAGCATTTTACATTTATGGCATTTGGCAGACGTTCTTATATAGAGCGGCTTAAATTTATCGCATTTATACAGCTGAGTGATTAAGGGCCTTTCTCAGGGGCCCAGGAGTGGCAGCTTGGTGGCCCTGGGATTCGAACTCACGGACTTCCAAGCAATAGTCCATTTCCCTCAATTCTGACCACTTCCTCAGCAAAGGTGTTTCACAGCATTACCCCGAGATACAATTCACAAAGCTCTTTAAGGTTCTATGTAAGGTGGCAAGAACTGGCTGCTGGGGTCATTGCTTTAATGCCTATAAATGCATATGAAGATGTATTCAGATGATTCTGAAGATGCATTTCAGAGGAATCTGACTAAGCATCAACAACACACAGAGGGATAAATAAACTGATATACTCTCAATATTGCCAAGAAGTGAGAAGCTCCTAGAGCTCAGAAAACCCAGGCTCTGAAGTTTACTGGTCAGAATCACCGTTGCTCCAAAGTCCATCCTGGGAACACTGGACAAAAGACGGGAACACCGTGGGTGGGATGCAAATTCGTTACAGTACACCACGTACGGACGTATTCACGTCTAGGAGCAGGTCAGTGCAATCCAGAGAAACTGGTGAACCCAGTGGAAAAACCAACAAGGCCATGAGGAGCGCATGCAAAACTTCTGAACAGTGAAACGTTCATGCGGTGTAATATATTTAGTGCGGTGTGAGTAACGGTGTGGCTGAACGAGAGTGTGTGGTGTCTGGTGAAACTGGTGAGGTGTGCTTGGGTTGCTGTGCATTTTTGTCTTCCCCTTCATTTGGGGCAAAGAATGTAATTGGGCCATGATTCACCATCCATCCAAGATCAGTTTTCTGTACTGAAACCAACTCATATTGTATAATAAGGGGGGAAGAAAAAAAACCCAAGACAATCATTAATTTATCTGTGCACGTCGTACCTGGATAGAGAGTCTTTCCTTCTTCTGGGCATCTCTATCAATGATTAAAGACCCGACACTCTGTTAATGATCTCCAGACTTGCACATAAAAAAAAAGGTGGCACGACTCTGATAGAAAAGTGTGTGTGTGTGTGTGAGAGAGAGAGAGAGTGTGTGAGTGAGTGAGAGTGAGAGAGAGAGTGAGAGAGTGAGAGAGAGTGAGTGAGAGTGAGAGAGTGAGAGTGAGAGAGAGTGGGAGAGAGACAGTGAGTGAGAGTGAGAGAGAGTGAGAGAGAGAGAGTGAGAGAGAGTGAGAGAGACAGTGAGTGAGAGAGAGAGAGTGTGAGAGTGAGAGAGACAGTGAGAGAGACAGTGAGTGAGAGAGACAGTGAGAGAGACAGTGAGTGAGAGTGAGAGAGAGTGAGAGAGACAGTGAGAGAAAGAGAGAAAGAAAGAGAGAAAGAAAGAGAGAGAGAATCTACTTAGGCAACATTAGATGAGAGGATGATGTCTTTAAAAATGTGCTTGCATGTCTGCCTCGAGCTCTAATCTAATAAAGCTCTTCGCTCCTGATTACGGCCCTTAATGAGTGGAAAACACAAGACATGATGAGCAAGACGGAGCGCCGTGGCATCCTGAGGGACAAATCCACCAACAGATGGGTTTAATATTCACCGAATAAAGACCGTCATCCCTCGTGTAAGTGTTAAGGGAACAAGTAGACCCAACTCACACGTGTGATTCAGTATTCAGTTTAGGGTCAGCAGCCTGTAACAGGAAGACTGGGCATGAAGAAGGAAAACGCAGACAACATAAAACACTATGAATGTAGAACTTGGCATGAACCGCTCGCTGGGCTTCTTGCAGCTATACGTATCTATATCTATATCTATATCTACGTAGTACCATGGTGTCATAGCTTCACTAATCCACCTCCTAGAAGGTTTTGGTAGCTGAGGAGAATCAGAGCAAATCACAGAGACAGGATCTGTGAGAACTCAGGATCGACTCAGGATGCAGCACGACTGCCTGCTGTTCCACAACGCCGCCCCATCATCAACGCTGAATGTGTTTAAATCATCCTTCTGGCAGCTCATCACTATGAAGAAATCCAGACACCCACCTGAGCCCAACTACTCTCCACACAATAACAAACGTGTGCTGAGCATGACGATCTCACACACGGAGAAGGACAAGGAGAAGGAGTGAATATTCGATCCCGGCCTATTTTCCTGTTAAAGCCTCCTCGTTTATTAACCCAGAACGTGCTCTGGATTCGCTTGCTTTCTCTTCGGCTCTGCTCAGCGGCGAAGCCGACGGTAATAACGGGATGGAATCGTTTGACTTCGTTCCCGTCAGACCGAGATGTGAACGATTCCCCAGAATGACGTACTGCAGCGATCCTCGCGGCGTGAGTAATAAACACAAATCTCCAATCGAATCACAGAGAGTTAATTTCTAATCCCCGTTGAACGGCCCGGTCTTGATTGAACGGTTAAAAAGTTCTCGACCCAGCTTCGGATGCGATGGTTTGAAGCTTACTGCCGTAGTGAAGTGGCGATAAACAAAATAATTGGAAAGGTCCAGAAAGTAACTGAGCCTGTAATGAAAGATCGTTATTCCCAGCGCTACTCGTTGTATAATCCTCACGCGTCCCGAGGCTACGAAATTCATTATTAGGATGTTTGTTTTGGTCTTCTTGGTTCTTTTTTTTTTTTTTTATTCGATTATCCGTTGCGTTTAGACGCTTTCTAAACGAGCCCCGTGGACTATTTAATTAGACGCCATACGACGTTGCTGCACCGTTAAGCAGTTAGTCCTCGGTTATAGGTTTTCCCCCGACTTTGTAAATAAACCTGTAAGTGCGAAACATTTATCAACTGTATGCGAATTAAAAACAGAGCAATAAGAACGGCCTTCGGCCGTACGTGTTTGTCGGGAACGACCTGCGACACGCTTAGTTTTCTAATGTGATACGAGTTAAAAAATAAAAGGAAAATTCTATACAGGATATCTGTTTATCGAATGAGACGCGAGTGAGTGGTGCAAATAGATCGTGTTGAAAGGTTGTGTGAAAGCGCGGTAAAGAAACGGCAGAAGTGCGGACGGTGACGAGGGGTTAATAAGGACAAATTTAATAAACTTAATTGCTAAACTAATAATAAAAGTTAACAATAGGGACAAAGTCTAAGAACGACTAATGAAGAAACACACACACACACACACACACACAGTGCACCACTGACACACAAATCACTGACTCGGCTTCTGTAACCAACAGTTAACTCTTCTGATAAAAGATAAAATAGCTCACAAATGGACTTCCTTCACTGTGAATGGATTTCTTTCTCTTTTCAGGTCAGGCAGTGAAAGAGAGAGGCCGTGTCTAATTGACGATCGGGGAAGTGAAGGAGACAGCGTTGTCAGCAGGGCGTCTCGAGGCCAGGGGTCCCCAACATCTGCCTGTCGCTTTTTTATACAGGCTTTGTTGTTGCAGCACAGACAACAGACGGTGAAGCCGGCCAAATGCTCTTGGATGGAAATGGCATCTTTGTACCATAGAGCTGCTCTGACGCTGTTACGTTAAGTTATAATGATTTAAAAAAAAAGTCTCATGAACCTTTTCTGTGGCCGGCGGCCAAACAGGAAAATCAGATGCGAGTGCTTGAGTTGAATGACCAGATATCGGATCGTTTCGAAGCTCATTATATTAAGTATGAAAGCGGCAGGACTTAAAACTGCTCACTACTACACAACACTGTACGGCTGAGTGTGTGTGGCCACGTGACCGTGTGCTTATTATGCCTCCATTTCCTGTTAGAATAAGCTCCACTCTTCTAGGAAAGCTTTCTGCTAGATTTGGTCGCATAACCGCCGAGATGTTTGTTTAAGGAACAAACAACTGATAAAGCAGCCACGATTGTGTGTGTGTGTGTAGGTCAAGGTCTGGCCTGTTATAAGCCATTGTATAGAAACCGATCGTGCAAACGAATAAGCAAAGTCTTGGCATTTGTTCGTGACATTTAAGCAAACGCTATCGAATATGGGCCGCACGGCAGAGCCACTAGATGTTATGTTATGCCGGCCTGCATCCTTCAGCGTGAAGAGTGGGCGAACGTTCCAGAACGACTTTAGATCGTATCACTCGACACGGCGTGAAGGATACATAAGGGACACGATACGGTTAAAATTAGATCGTCGTGTGCCGGGTGTGAGCTGTTACTATAGAAACGATAACATCTCAGAAAAAGAGCGTTAATAGAAACTTACCTGGAACTAGCGTCAGAGCTACAGTAACACAACATCAACACCTTCTGACCAATCAGAATCCAGAAGTCCACGGCGCTTTGGTATACAATGAAACATAACACCATTTATCTTTGTTTAAACACACACAGTTTGCTTTATTCCCTTCTGTGCATAAGCACACACACATACACAATAGAGTTTTCCTGAGCATCTCGCACGCACACACACACACACACACACACACACACACACACACACACACACACACACACACACACACACCTTCCACCAATTCTCTACAACTTTTTTTTTTATGGTCACGTACACAGAACATATTTGTGTGTATTCCAAAAATATTCTAAAAATAATACCCGGATACCTTTTTTTACACACTAATGATGCCTTTTTTTTTTTTTTTTCTTTTTTTTTTTTTTTTTTTTTTAAGAATACAACATTCCAAAAATTCTACACACAACACATTCAAACAAATGAATTCTTTGATCGAAGTCTTTGATGTAGCTACGTAATATAAATGACTGAATATTACGATATATATTCTTTTTGTTTGACCGATGGAGTGATGTGGTTGTTGTATTTTCCAGAAGAAAGCATTTTTTTTCTGGAAGGAAAAAGAAAAATTGGTTTTAATCTGAGATATAAGTGAGTTCGGCCGATCGCAGAACGCCGTCTCCGTGCTTACGGATGTGGAAGAGGGCGGACGGCGCCGCCGCAGTGGGTCGACTTGACAGGAATCCTAACGCCGTCTCAGATAATGTTATTTGTTATTCTTTTCCGTTATCCGTAACTCGCAATAACACCGTGAGGTATTTTATTCTGCTGTGTTTCGAGCCTGCTGAGGCCAGGCTGGCGGTAGCCTGTTTGTAATGCCATACAGCAGCAGGTCTGGATGAGGACCAGCAGGAAGATGAAGGCTTCAGGGGAGAAAGATTAATGAATCCAGACTCTGCAGTTCATCATCTCAAAAGGCTGCTCCAGAAGTGCTGGTCAGACCCAATGTTATTCCACGTTCGTGTGAACCTCCACGCTCCACAAGGTCAAGGGGACGCTGGTCGGTCGAGGTGTTTATTAATGCGACGGATTTAAGATTCCTTGTACGTTTACGTTGTCCTTGAACTCAAAACTATAATCAGGTGAGTGTTTTGTGGAGGATTTCTGGGATATACCATAAACTGTAAAGATCTTTATCAGGTTATTGCCCTGGCAGAGATGTTTATTCAGATTACTGGAGCTGTAAAAGGTTAAAGTGCAGGCTTTCATCACTCGAAGAGAAAGACCTTCTTTTTCGTAGCGTCTCGTGTTTGCTCTGACAACAAGGAAATGAATGTTCTTAATAATTCAAATGTAGCACCGTTCTTTACACATATACACTGGGTGGATGTAGTGAAAACATCAAGGGCTTCAGCACAGAAAAGCTTTATGGGAAAAAGATTGGTGGAGGCTGCCAAGTGTTACAGAGCAGTGGAGAAATGCGTCAGTCGTGCGCACACACACACTCACACTCACACACACACTCACACTCACACTCACACACACACACACACACACACACACACACACACACACACACACACACACACACACACACACACACACACACACCGCTGGGTGCTATCTGAAGACTAATGAAAAAGGAAATAAAATGCCTTTTTTTTTTTTTTGGCTCTCACTCGGTTGTAGGATTCGAAACGCGCTCCGTCCCGTATGAGCAGTTAGGGTCCGAAACAAAGCTTCAATGTCGTAAAGGAAGAAGTTAAATTATTGTACCGGCTTCGCTGACATTTATATCTGGTGCTTCTGTAAAAATAAACATTTATAGAAAGTAAAAAAGAATAAAAAAAGAATAAAAAAAAAGAAAGAAAAAAAAAATACCGCATATAAAACACCTGCACTCAGTTGCACCCGTGTGGTGATTAACACTTTATAATAAAGCTACAGTGTTAATCTGACATACGCTGCAAAAGTTTGCATCCCCCAGAGAAAAACCTGCATCTATTTCACCGTTCGTCTAAAAATAAAACGTCTGCGTACAGAGACAACGATCTGAAGCGTGAAGCGAAATTCACAGGATGACATCTGGAAGAGATACGTGAAGACTGACGACAGAGAGGATTTTACAACTGAGAAGCAGACGAAACCAAACTGTATTAGCTAGCTCACCAGGTGAACGAACGTTAGGGGACATGTTGTTCGGGCTCAGAACCTAGAGTGAGTCTCTTCTTCTTCCTCTTTCTGTTTTTCACATTATGGGTCTCCACAGCAAATCAACTGTTTCCACTTAACTCTATCCCCAGCATCCTTTACTCCCGCACCAATTACCTTCATGTCCTCATTTAACACATCCATATATCTCCTCTTTCACCTTCCTCTTGACCTCTTACCTGCAGCTCCATCCCCAACATCCTTCTACCAATATAACCATCTCTCTCCTCTGTACATGTCCAAACCATCTCAATCTAGACTCTCTTGCCCCTTTTCCACCGAGGCAGTTTGAGTGCTGGTTCGGAGCCTAATTTAGAACCAGTTATTTCTGTTTCGACCGCCAAAGCACCGGCTCTGAACCAGGAAAAGTGGTTCTTAAGTAGCACCAAAACGTTGCTGGTCTAGACTTAAGAACCGCTTGTGTAAGGAGCTGTGGGCGGGGCTACTGTTAGCGCATTTGATAATGTACCTTAAGTTTACTAATGTTTAATACACTTTTACTTTACCGCGATATGATACATTATCAGCACACATGATAGTATGTAGCTACATGCTAAGGCTAAATTTTTTTCTGTGTTAACGAATAAAATAACGTTATGTACTTTATCGATTACAACCTCCGTTTATACAGATTACACGGATCCGCACATACACGTTTTATTCGCCGCGTTTGGATGCCGATGTAGGTTCGCAAAGCCATGAGCATTAACAGTAAAGCAACATCCGCCATTGTTGTTGTGTTTGTGTTTGCCGCTGCTGCGCTAACGTTGCTGGGACACGTGACACGTATACAGTGACGTCACACTCGGCGCTGTGATGGCTCTCTAGCCGGTGGAAAGGCAAACCGGTTCTTAGAAGGTTCACCAGTGGAACCAACTTTGAACCAGCACTAGTGCTAGCTCTGATCCAGCACCCGGTTCTTTCCGGTGGAAAAGAGGCATGAGTCCTTGTCCCCAAAACAGCCGACCTGAGCCGTCCCTCTGACGTTCTCGTTCCTAATCCGGTCCATCCTCGTCACTCCTAAAGAGAAGCTCAACATCGCCTTTAACCCAAACGGCAGAGCTGCTCTCGCTACCGTCTTCTACACCTTTCACCCAGAGCGAGTAGAGCTTCAATAACCAACTCGTTACGTAGTGACGTGTGGAGCTTCATAAGAACTTTATAACCTTTGATGGAGTATAAACATTAATAACGCATTAGTCTGGCTAAGGTGTCTGGTGGAGTTAGCAACAGAGTTCGACTCGATATGAGAGAGTTTTACGAGCCACTGTTTTAAAAATAAAATCCATAAACTTTAAGGTTTTTAATGGACCCATCTGTGTGCCATGCATTAAGGATGATGAGGATCTTGGAGCAGTGGATCTGCTGCACGCTCTGCATCGAGCCCCCGGTGCGTCATAGCAGATGGACTCGGACTGGAAAATAAAAGCCTAATGGCGAGTCCGTATGCCAGAACACACTGTGCGCTCGATCGCTGTGTGCAGATGTAACCGTCGGTAGGCTCGAAGGACATCGCTGCATCGCTGCCTACACAAGAACGAGACAGTTTGTGTGGTTCGTTCTTTTAAATAAACGCGATTCCTTACACGGCTGTTTCAAAACTAATAAAATCCCCAAATGTTACAATTTCCTTTTTGAAATCTTACGACATTCTCTTTAGAAGATACGATGAAGAAAGGTTGAAATATTTTATTTTTTATCATTAAAAAAAAGCTTATCAGCGCAGCACGTCACACTGGTGCATAAATTATGTTTAAAAGTCAAACATAAGAAATGAAAACTTTAGTTTTGCGCTTGTCAGTAAAACCGCAGGGCTTACGATCGGATTTGTTCGTCAGAAGCTACGGACAAAAAAAAATAAAATTCTAAACTAAACTAGAACGGTACATTTCCTAAAGAAAATGTGAATGTGCTTGCACGTGGCAAGTTCCCCTCATCGTGCTGAGTGTTTCGATAGGTCACATGTCCATGTTGTGCTAAATTCTTTATTTCGCTAATTGTGGGGGCGGGGCTACACGTGACATCAGTTCCCCTCATCGTGCCGAGTGTTTTGATATATGACATTTGTCCGCCGCAGGAAGAGGTTATGATGTGGGATATTTATCACTTTCATATATTTCCCTCTGAGTGTATTTATGAGAAAGAAGGAACATCTTTAAACCCTGCTACAATAAAAGCTTCATGTTTCCATGTTTTGTGTTCATCAGTTCACCTTTAATAACATTTTGTCTGGACGTTTCACGGACAAAACGGAGATTTTCCGCGGATCGAGGCGTGAGCCGTGAGCGAAGAAAGCTGCTCTTGAGAAGAAAGGAGGATTCGGCCTAAAAGCCTAAACTAAACATAAGCACTAGATGCAGGCAGACAAAGCCACGCCCACAGACGTGACCCTGTGACATCCAGAGTTTCAGCACATTCTTCAGCTCGACGCCTCCTCGCATGTCCTCCTCGCATGGGTGTGTTTCCCGAACTCTCTGTTAGGCTTCCAATATGGATGTTCGTGGTTTTGGGGGAAGGTTTCCACAGCAGAGTCCATGCAGAGAAAAGCCGGAAGGATGGAGGCCGGAGGAAATCCTCCAGCACTTAAGCCTAACATTGACTTTTTTGTTGTTGTTGTTGTCACTAATAGAAAGTAGAATAAATGGAAGTGCGAGGAAAGGTCAGCCGAAGACGGCCTTTAAGCTCACAGCTCACGTCTAACAGACAGCTTCCCCTCAATCACACACTTACGATCGTCTGTTTCTCCTTATTTCCCCAAGTGAGGCTGTATTTTCGATTGTTGTTTGTTTTTTTCTCCTAAATCCTGTCACGCATCATCTCTTTCATTACACCCCAGGCTCGCTGATGCCATGTTTCGCAAACTTCTTCCTATTTTAATAAGAAAAGCTGCTCTGTAATCCTACCTGCTGTTACGGCGGCTCTTCTTTACGTGCAGGAAATTGGTTTCGCAGACGCCATCCATCAAGATCGGACACGATACCCCATTAACCGAATAAAAGTAAAATCAGAACGCGGATTTGAGAGACATTTTTGTCTACGTTCTAAACGCTGAAATCTAATATCACGATAACGGCTTATGCTTTTTTACAATATTAGCAAAAAAAAAAAAAAAAAGACTGAAATCTGCTAGCCCTAGCAGTCACGTCTTGAAGGCGTCTTTAATATCGTCCTGAACGGCGGGATCTCTCCGGAAGACATGCGGCCGTGTGTGTGTTTGGCGAATCATAGAAAAAAATCATTTCGGTGTTTGTCTATATGGAATCAAATAATCAAATCAGTGTGAGACGATTACACAAAGTGATTATTCCTGGTGTTTCAGGGGTGATCATCTAGTCCCCTTCTCAAAAATGCCCCTTCCGTACGGAGAGGAGAAAAGGAATTAAACCTTTCGTATTAAATCATGACGCCGGTGTTTCTGCTATACGCCGTACGCGTGTATCGTAAAATCCTGTGAAATATTAGTAACATTAATAGTACACGAATACTTGAAATAGTCGTGATATTTTTAGCTGTGGTTTAATTCTGCATGTTTCCTTCGGAAACAGGAAGTCCGAGCGACGTCAACGCATCAAATGTTTAATACCTGCTTACATGAAATCTGTTAACTGCCGTGATGGTCAGGTTGGATTATTCAAATAACTACTAACTCCATCCTAATATATGATGTATGGTGTGCTCACAAACACACACACACACACACACACACACAGTGTCTCTTGGATGTCACTGGTTTGCATCTCTCGGTTCGGGTTGCTAGATATTTGCCTACTTGTCACACTGATGCACTCGGACTGAGAAGTGAAATGGAAATCATGCTGGATTTCCATCTGGAACATAAGTCTGATCAGGACCGTTACAGAATCCCTGTGTTTAGGCTTTTGCTCTAAACAGGAAACGTTCCACACTGCCTGCATGCTACAGAGCTCTTTGATTCAATCAAACACGGCCCGCTGAGACGCACGTGATGATAACACGCTGATATTAACGTTCGGTGTTCGTGCCGAAAGCACGATCTGGATTAAAAAACCGAATCAAAACGTCTGTCACCTTCGTGTCTGGACTCGGCAGGTGCGTTCGTGTGTGACGGCTTGCCCTGACGTACCCATGGAAACCAAGAGCGTAGACCAATTTATACATATTCAGTAAGTATTATGGGATGTTCACCAACGGAACAGCGCGGCACGTCGCCACACTAGAGGATCGTTTTTGGTTTTTTTTTCCCCTTCAGCTTGCTTTGAATACCTGCGGCATTAATAAAAACCCCAACACAGAAGATAAGCTCAGGTTATCTATTACATCCAGAGCATCGAGAATCAGAGCTGAGAACCGAACAGTCGCTGTGTCATGATCACGTACGGCAACTGTTACTACGTGGGATGTGAAGAACACGTCGCTTTTGGAAACCTATAGTCTGGATTGGTGTAACTTGTGGCTGCTTTTTAAATATCTATCGAACGCGACGCTGAGTGGGGAAAAAAGTCACAGCGACTATTTTAAAGCTGGTTTGAAATATAGTGAGTGTAGAAAAGGAAGCGACAGGAACAGGGAGGAAACCAGCCCTCCCCTATGCTGCTGTCCGTTACATTAGTTTGCATGATTAACTGGCACATCCTCCTCCTCCTCCCCTCCTCGCAGAATCAATAAACAGGAGGGTTTCTGCACAACGGGCTCGAATGTTGCAACCCTACCTGTGTACCCTTCCTTTCCCCAACCAATTAGGAGATTTGATCAATACTACTCAGTAATGGGATATTGGCTGGCATTGCTCGGAAATTCCGCGACGTGCCAAATCGAGTAACCGTAAAAAAAAAAAAGGCGTGCTACAGAGAGACAATCATATCTCGTTTGTTGGTTTGAGGAGATAGTGAGCAAATATTAAGAAGCTTATCTTGCGAGAGCTTGCAGTGGTTAGGAACCACTGAGAGAACTTCTGATCTTATCGTCGTCAGAGTCTCCTCCTCGAATAGAAGCTCTCATTAATCCATGACTAGAGCGGCCGCACGCGCACACACACACACACACACACACACACACACACACGCACGCCAAACCCTGTACATTGTGCTGCATAACATTTACAGCAGAAAGCCCTGAAGCTCAAACAAATACATCCAGACCATCTAAAATAAATAAATAAATAAATAAATAAATAAATAAATAAATAAATAAATAAATAAATAAATAAAAAAAATAAAAAGTCTTGTCTTATTTCTCGGTTCGTCTGCATGTCAAGATCCTAGAACAAAATTTCTAACAGATGGAGCTTGATTTTTTTTTTTTTTTTACTTTCTTTCTTTTACGAGCGTCGGCTTTGCAAATGGGTTTGTTCCCCATTTTTCTAACAGAATGTCACTTAAGACAGAAACGGCCTCTGGAAATCCCGCTGCGAAAGCATCTTATATTGAACTAGTCACTAATGCGTGTGACTATAAAGGACTAATAAAAAATACAGTAATATCGTGGGCCTGATGGCGGTTTTCGGCTTCCACCGGTAAAAGGACGAGACGGAGACGTAACCGAGACGTTCGACATTCTATCGTGAGCGACTGTTACTATTATATATCATATGGAGAGAATCTGAAACCCCTGAACTGCACATAAACACATCGAGACACAAACACACAGCAGACCCAAAAGGTTTATTCCTGCTGCGCTGAATAGGAAACGGTTTCGAGTTTTAGAGCGCTGAATGATGAACTGCTCCCGAAGGGCTGGCGAACGATTTCATTACGGAACGTCAATTAGGGTCGTCGAAGTGAGAAGAAATGATATCGTTTAAAAGTAAGACGCCGAAGTGCGATATCAAGACTTAAACCTGGGTATAAGGTAAGATAACATTTATTGATTCCTGATGATAAACTATAAGGAAGTTCTTAGTTTGTTTTGTTTGTTTTTTTAAGGGGTTGCCATGACGTGACGCGTCACGTTCTTCGTTCGAGTCTCCTTCTACAGCAAACAGGAAGGACTGAGCGACTGCTCCTTATAGCTCGGTGTTCTGACTGACTCGCTGAATCACGCCAGCACAAACACAGCTGGAGACGAAGCACAAATACGTTAGTTATCCCTCTGGGCAAGTGAAAGCTCCAGTGTGCTGCCAGTTTGTTAGGTTTGTCCCAAAAAAAGGCTGTGAGACATGATAATTACGTGGATTCGTATGAATATGAACCCGTTCTCCAATCACCCCACCCCCACCGGACACAGTGTGTCTATTCAAATTACCACCGCGAGCAGCCACCAATTTCCTCCTCTCCTAAATCATATTAACTTTCCCCGGCCACGACGTGACCGGACGGCCCAGAAAGTTGTCCTAACGAGTGCGGTAAATGAAATCATTTACGCCCAGCTGCCACAGGTCAAAGGTGAAGCGCATACAAAACAGCTAGATTGAATTACACAAGACTTCGTCAGGATTACTCCAGACTCCGGTAACGAGAAATAGACTTCGGACAGGATTCAGAGATGGAGCTTAAGACGAATAGAGAAGTGTTTCCTGGACAAACAAATGATGAATATTTCAAATCCTTAACGTCTCGACAGTCACAGCGTTCGCTATCGAGGCTCTATAATCACGCTATACGTTGAACTTCTCACGACGAACCTCGACACAACGAAGACACTCTGCTTTGTGTATAAATGATGATTATACAGTAGAAGTTGCTGTTGATACGAAACATAAACATAGCTTCTGTATTTTAAGTCAACAACAAACGTGAAGGATCCGTGGCCGAGGATTTGTTTTAGTACACAGGCGACAAAAAAACATCCTCGAAATCCTAAATCCAGATGGAATCTGTTCAATCCTATTATCCCAATACACAAACAAAATCAGAGCTGGATGTATTGCATCCTGTCAGATTAGCTTACGCCTTGTTTACACTTGTGCGTTGGTTCTCACAGCAGCGTCCGTGAGTCATAGCCGGAAGGTCTGGGATTTTGTTTTGCTTGTTTGTTTGTTTGTTTGTTTGTTTTTTAATTACGTCAGTGCTGGTTATGACAATACACCAAATATACCTTATAAATAATGTCAAGATACCTGTGACACGGGATCTGTATCTAGCGTACGCTTGTAAATAACGAGTAAATGCTGGCTGTACGTTTTTTTATAATAGACTTCGAGTTCTATACGCGTTCCTCACGGCTCCTAACAATAACTTATATTATTCACTCAAATGCATCGGTCATCAGCTAACCATTAAAATAAAATAAAGCGGTCGAAATCTCAAGCGTTGCTTGCAAATTTGGTCATTTCTGCAAATCAGATATAAAAATGGAGCATAAAATAATGTAAAGTACTCTGCATTATTTATCAAACTGAGGAATCCTGGTGTAACATGGAAGAACAAAGCCCGAGGGAAAGACGTCAGAGACGATTCGGCGGGGAAAGCGGCTTGATAAGGCAGATAAATCAGACGCGGCGACTTGTAAAATAAAATCTAGTTTCACTGCGGAGAAGCTTACGAGCGTTATGAACACATCTGTCTCGCCAACAGAGAAGGCTGTAAAAATAAGAAATACAGAACGAAAGCATTATGCTAAACAAGCAGGCTTCCTGCGTGTGCCCTGTGGGTCTAGTGGAGCGCAAAAAGAGGTTGAGCTAAATGCAACAAATTAGCTGTAGTGAAAGAGGAAAGAGAAGGGTGTGTGTTCCCAGAAGCCCTGCAGTGACTGGGGAGGAGGAGAAGAAAGAGAAGACGTGTTCCCAGAGCTAGATGGAGTCTGGAGACACAGGTATCAAACACGTGGTTGTGTGTGGTATGCACCAAAACACACACACACACACAAACACACACACAGCTGCTGCATGAATCATGCCTCAGGCATTCACTACTGCCTTTCCACCAGGAAAAACAACATCAACAGATTCCATCACAAATCCCAGATCTGTCGCGCTCAGAGAAATCCGTTCGAGATGGTTATCCATCCGGCACTCCCTGCGCTACCGTACAGCACCGGGGCCAGCTCATACCGCGTAAGACCCCGGCACACCGTTCTCTAGCATGCGACGCAAAGTTAGATTAAAACTTAAAACTAGGTTCGATATGATCTTAAAGGAATAATCTGTCTTTTTTCAACCTCTGTATCTCCGCCTGCTGTATCTGCAGCAGAGGTACAGTTACCTCACCCAAGAATTTAGTCATGTCTCAATGTACCGAGATAAAACCACAAAAATCCAATGAGTCAGAACTCACTTACTGTATAATGGTGGTCTGTGAAGTAAGAAGAAAACATTTAAATACACCAGATACCAAAAATATTTAATTTATATAATTTTCTGATCATTTCTCACTACACTTCCTTTAAACGTTACTCCTACATCGACTCCCAAGGTTACAACACTATGCGGAAAGCTTTGCCTTTCAAATACTGTCCTCGGCACATCCTGGATAAATAAGACGATGGGTTAATAAAGACCTCGGTGCTCGTTAGAGCCGAGAGAAGGCATGACATTGTGATTCTCCATGTGATTGACAGCTACAGTGAAGAGCTTCTGTGTTTTCTCTGGTGTTGTGAGCTGTGGAGATGTGCTCTCTTATGGCCTCCACACGCTGAGGACTGTTTAAATGAGACGCTGGGTTGGAACTGTAGAGCCTGGCGGTGACTGATACCGACACTGGCCTCAGTGTCCATTCGTCATGCATCAGGACTGACGATCACATGAGCTGGACAGGCAGAACTGTCATTCTGCAAAATGATACTTCAGAGTTGTCCTGAAGTGTAGTGCATAGGTGAAGTCTATGGAGTGAAGTCTATAGAGGTAGACTAAAGGTGAAGTCTATGGATGTAGACTAAAGGTGAAGTCTATGGAGTGAAGTCTATAGAGGTAGACTAAAGGTGAAGTCTATGGATGTAGTCTAAAGGTGAAGTCTATGGAGTGAAGTCTATAGAGGTAGTCTAAAGGTGAAGTCTATAGAGGTAGTCTAAAGGTGAAGTCTATGGAGGTAGTCTAAAGGTGAAGTCTATGGATGTAGTCTAAAGGTGAAGTCTATGGAGTGAAGTCTATAGAGGTAGACTAAAGGTGAAGTCTATGGATGTAGTCTAAAGGTGAAGTCTATGGAGTGAAGTCTATAGAGGTAGACTAAAGGTGAAGTCTATGGATGTAGTCTAAAGGTGAAGTCTATGGAGTGAAGTCTATAGAGGTAGACTAAAGGTGAAGTCTATGGATGTAGTCTAAAGGTGAAGTCTATGGATGTAGTCTAAAGGTGAAGTCTATGGGTGTAGTCTAAAGGTGAAGTCTATGGATGTAGTCTAAAGGTGAAGTCTATGGATGTAGTCTAAAGGTGAAGTCTATGGATGTAGTCTAAAGGTGAAGTCTATGGATGTAGTCTAAAGGTGAAGTCTATGGATGTAGTCTAAAGGTGAAGTCTATGGATGTAGTCTACAGATAAAGACCATGGGTAAAGTCCATGGGTAAAGTCCATGAGTAAAGTCCATGAGTAAAGTCCATGAGTAAAGTCCATGAGTAAAGTCCATGGGTAAAGTCCATGGGTAAAGTCCATGAGTAAAGTCCATGAGTAAAGTCCATGGGTAAAGTCCATGGGTAAAGTCCATGGGTAAAGTCCATGGGTAAAGGCTATATGTGAAGTCTGCAGGTATAGTCAATGGGTAAAGTAGTCTACAGGATATAAGCATTATGTTGTAGGAAAAAAAATTCAGCATGCAAATGTGTTTGTATTTTTAGTGTTATGGGGTACTAAACCACAGAGAACACAGTACTTTACCTTCACATGACTTGCCGGTATCTGCTGCCGTAGTGCAGCCATCCAAGATTCTGACTTATGAGCTTATAACACCTGAGCTAATTAGCTAATTATAACCCCTTGGCATTTTATCTTACAACATCTTCGTCTCTGTAGTCCAGCAAATACAATAATCCTGAGTCGCCAAACAGACATATGGAATAAATAAACCTGGCAGGATTAAAGGTCATCAGCTGATACAGTACGTGTTTTTGATTAGAGAGCTTGGGCTTGGAGAACTATCCCTGCTCCGGCATCAGCAAACTTCCTACACGAACCAGCCGTGTAATCATTGAGTTGTGATTTAATAGAGGTCATAAAAGAGTCACTAGCGTGTATCAAAGCACGCAGTGACCTTTTGCGATCGTAAATCACACCACTGATTCGGTTTCCAGTCGTGTCCTTCCTCTCAGACGGTCACAGGAGCTCGGCGAGGACACTGGTGGAGCCGGATGACGCTGGGGTTCCTCTGTTCGCTTAAGCCTTAAACATTAAACATTATTGTTCTCAGCAGCTCTGACAAAACTTTAGCCTGTAAAGCAAATGAGGTTGTTTTATGTTGAAAGTATGGTGACTACAGTAACAGCTTACCCCAAAGACTGTAAGTTACAGAGACTTACAATAATACAAGTCTAATAATAAAAGAATTAATAAATGTATTGTTGTGTAGCTTAGAAGAGACAAATATGTAATTGCTTTATTAAGGAATTGCATGAAGATTTAGCAGTTACATAAGGAAGACGTGCGTCAGCGATCAACATGGGAACGTCATTAGGAGAGAGGACGCTGTATCGTACAGCATCGAGGCAACAGACTGCATTACCGACTTCATGTTGTGTCGAACATAAATGCTTACAGGCATTAACTGCTCTTCTTTTACAACATAATTACAAATTTTAATTCATTATTAAATAAATAAGAACCTTTCAGGACGTGCCGTTATCGCAGCGGTTAAAGTTGCTCCGCTTTGCTAATCCGTTGATTAATTTCCTAGAACGGATCGCCTCGGAGTGCGTCTTACAGCTTCACAGATCACGATCTGCCCTTGAAATTTTAGAACAATCTTAAACAAGAAATTACGCACGAGCCAAATTCTTCACATAGAAAAGACATCTGACATTTGAGCTCACATCGACATGCGAAGAGTCGCGCTGCCTGAACAAGTTTAGCACGAGAAATCTCAGAGATTAATATTCAAGGGTAAAGAGTCCGATGTACGTATTACTGATAAATGTAAAGGTCAAATTTAATCTGTAACTATAAAGTGAATAATGTGTCGATGACAAAATTTAACCCCGCCTGTAATTCTACTCTTATTAAACAGGCTATTTCATACATGCTACAGACTTAGCAGCTAACATCATTTTGTTCAGACAAGCGTACGAACGAAAACGCAGCTCAAAAGCAAAGATCGTCTTTCTCTCGTATAAACAAGCACATGTGCACAAACTCACATTGTGATTGTTCTGTGGAAAAATATGAAAACTGAAAAGTATTCCCTTTCTCACATTGTTTCTCAAAGATCCCTGGCAGGACATCGCATTCCACGAAACAGAAGCTGCGTGTTTTGAGGGTTTTATTTGTTCATGATTTTATGTTGACAAAGCCAAGCTTCCCCTGAGCATCCGCCTTCCACCGGAGCACCACCCCATCCCAAACACACACACACAGTTCACTCATCGAGAGAGAGCTCAGATGTTGCACTGCACGTACATACATGAGGTTAAACAAAATCTCGCCATGAAGCGTAGGGTAAAGAATTAGTTTCAACTTTTTTTCAGTTCCCTACTGTGCAGTTTTTTTCAGTTCCCCACTCATTTGGGTTTCCTGCTACTGTCCAAAAACCTCTAAATTAGGTGAAAGTGAATGTGGAGATTCACAAGAGAGTGAGTGAGATAGCGAGTGAGTCAGTGAGGAAGTGAGAGAGTGAGCAAGTGAGTGAGAGAGTGAGAGAGCGAGCGAGCGAGGGAGTGAGGAAGTGAGAGATTAAGGAGTGAGGTAGTGAGCGAGCGAGTGAGGAAGTGAGAGAGTAAGTGAGTGAGAGAGCAAGAGAAGGAGTGAGGAAGTGAGAGAGAGTGATTGAGTGAGTGAGTGAGTGAGTGAGAGAGCAAGAGAAGGAGTGAGGAAGTGAGAGAGAGTGAGTGAGTGAGTGAGTGAGTGAGTGAGAGAGCAAGCGAGTGAGAGAGTGAGAGAGCAAGCGAGCGAGGGAGTGAGGAAGTGAGAGAGTAAGGAGTGAGGTAGTGAGCGAGCGGGTGAGGGAGTGAGAGAGTAAGTGAGTGAGAGAGCAAAAGAAGGAGTAAGGAAGTGAGAGAGAGTGAGTGAGGGAGAGAGTGAGAGAGCAAGAGAAGGAGTGAGGAAGTGAGAGAGAGAGAGAGAGAGAGAGAGAGAGAGAGAGAGAGAGAGAGTGAGTGAGTGAGTGAGTGAGTGAGAGAGCAAGCGAGTGAGGGAGTGAGGGAGTGAAAGTGTAAGGAGTGAGGAAGTGAGGGAGTAAGAGAGTGAGTGAGCGAGTGAGGGAGTAAGCAAGCGAGTTGATTAGTGCCTCTGTTGAACAAGCATAGCTCATGCAGTAGCTAATCTACCAACAAAGCTAGCATGACACAAACAACCAGGCTGACTGGTGCATATTTTTTAATCGCATTTAAATCTTTCACCTTTAAAAGTATATATATAGCTACTATTGTTTCTTATCAGAGTTAAAAACAAAGACAATTCTCCGTCCCTACTCACATGCCCACAAAAGACAAAGTGCGAGCAATACAGCTGATTTGCTAGTGTGAACCTAGGACACCAAAATAGCAAAGGAATCAATAACACAATGATTCCTGCATTCCAACCGTTATTCGTGGACATTCACTACCTCTTATGTGTATAAAAACATCAAGACGTTTTCAGAACAGAGTTATTACGTCTTTTAAACTTCACAGTGGAATAAAACATGGACACCTTAGCAGCAATCTAACTAGCCAAGCTACCTGCGATACGTGATGTACAATTACGTCCTGAAAACGTTGAACGGTCTGTACAGTCATTACAGGTGTAGATTTTTTAATTGTTAATGTGTGTTGAGTAAAAATCGATGGAGTCATACTGAAAGTTTAACAAGTTTTTCCTGCAAATAGTTATCCAGCAGTACATTTTTGCCATGGTGTTCCTCAAGGAACAATGTTCGACAGAAGTGAGAAGGAAAAAAATAAAACTCATTACACAGTACAAGAGTTTGATTACTACTTAATCCCAATGTTAAGCCCTGAACACTCATGATCAGTACCTACCTGTGACATCTGAGGCCTGAAGTTGATCTGCTTAAGGTCTACAGATCCAGGTGACAGATTGTGCAGCATTTGGCACAAGAGCACTCCATCTCGAAGCGCCTGAGCCAGGTCAAAGACGACAGCCGAGGGCCAAACCACCCGGTGATTCGGGGGCAAGACCTTGCAGTCGATGAGCCACCGGCCACACTGTCTCCACTCCTCCATAATGACAGCAGAAAGAAGAACGAAAGCTCCAAAAGTCGTCTATGTTATTCGGCAGTCTGGCCAAGAGGCCACTGCCTGAGACTCCGAGGAAACACGAGACGTGTCAAAACGTCTGAAACGTCACCACAGCGTAAACTGGGGGCTACGGATAATAGTCCATAGGACAAGGAAGTGATCTCGAAGCCAATGCAGATTAACTTCTGCTCCTCATGTCTCTCATTCTCACAATCTGATAATCGGTTCCTGATTAAAATAATTCACTCGGTTTCATACGATCTCTGACCAGGAACAAAGGTCAGACTCCAAAGTCCAAAACTTGAGCCTGAATATGGGATCAGGAAAGCTTTGTCATTCTCAAATCAGTCCAGTTTCCTCTTCTTCATCATCACATGGAGCTCTGGAAGAGTTCTGGGAGAGTTCTGGGAGAGATCAGACCTCAAGCCTGATATTTTTATATTAAAATCTCTTCACTGAAAGACTGGAACTGGAGAGGTTTAATCACAAGAAGTCCAGGAAGAAGAAGAAGGAGAAGGAGGAGAAGAAGAAGGAAAAGAAGCAGCAGGAGGAGAAGAAGAAGAAGAAATCATCTTGTGTTTGTTACAAGGTGTCGTCCACTTAGTCTGTCTTCAGTCACAAGGAAATAAATAAATAACAATGAAGCTCACACAAGCGCCAGCTTTGGGCAAAAGTTGTTTTGTTGCCAGAATTCCTTCCTTTTCTGTCAGTTATTTACACTGGTGTGAATCCCAGCGCTCCAAATCAAACACCACCGACATCCGTGAAGGGGAAAGAAAAAAAGACGGGGGGAAAAAAACTCGGAAATCATCGAAGAGGTGAAAAAACCCGCTATTCGGTGTTAGCGAGCGGATATTTAGCGCCTTAGCGTCCACTCGCGTCCTGTAAATGTTCTGTCTGTTTCCGCCTCGTCCCCTGTAATCCTCCAACACTCGCGTCTCTGCTCTGCTGTGATTCTCTCACACAGAGAGAGAGAGAGAGAGAGAGAGAGAGAGAGAGAGAGAGAGAGAGAGAGAGAGAGAGAGAGAGAGAACTCCGCGTTCACGCGCGACACAGAGGAGGAACAGAGAGAAGCGCGCGCGCACGCCACCGAATCAGAGCAGCTGGGGTCCTCGCGCGCTCATCCAGGTTTTTTTTTTTTTTTTTTGGTCTTTTTCCCGCCCAAAATGACCCCATAAACACAAACACTCTTAAGTGAATAGGTTAATGTTTATGTCTTGTAAACTATTTATTGTTAATAATTGATCAATTAAACTAGAATTAGTAAATAATAATAATAATAATAATAATAATAATAATAATAATAATAATAATAATAATAATAATAAAAATGGTTTAGTTTAAGTAATGGTCACCGGAATGCTGGTTTGTGTTTACATGGGCCACCTGTCAATCATTTCATGAACGAGTGTTGACTCCGCCCACAATGGACAACAGCTCCAAATACCTCAGGACATCAGCTCAAGGTACCTCAGAACAATACCTCAAGGTACCTCAGGACATCAGCTCAAGGTACCTCGGGACAACAGCTCAGGGTACCTCAGGACTACAGCTCAAGGTACCATAGAACAACAGCTCAAGGTACCTCAGGACATCAGCTTAAGGTACCTCAGGACATCAGCTCAAGGTACCTCAGGACATCAGCTCAAGGCACCTCAGGACATCAGCTCAAGGTACCTCAGGACATCAGCTCAAGATACCTCAGGACATCAGCTCAAGATACCTCAGGACAACAGCTCCAAATATCTCAGGACAACAAGCTCAAGGTACCTCAGGACAACACCTCCAAAAGTTCCTCAGTTTTGCCTCAGTGTGTTACTCACACAATTTATCATATTGTGTAATGTGTTGTGTTACATATGTGTTGTATATCTCATTTTTGTATTTTTTCTTGACATAGTATGACAAGTCTCACAGTAATTTAGTCTTCCACAAAATAGTATTCCACTTTTCCTTAGTTCACACAATGGATCATTGTGAGTCCACGATTCTCAAAATGGAGGCTGAGAAGGAGTCCGTACACGATTGTTCATGTTATGAAAACAGTGAAAATAATCAGGTCCAACCACCTGAGTTATATTTTTAGTGTTTAGTTTACATAATTAAGGTTTAGTCTAAACCTCAAACACATAAAGTGTAAACGTACAGGCTGAATCATTTGAAAATACAATTTGAAACCATTTGTAATTTTACTAAAAGGTACCCTGAGCTGTTGTCCTGAGGTACTCTGAGCTGTTGTCCTGAGGTACTCTGAGCTGTTGTCCTGAGGTACTCTGAGCTGTTGTCCTGAGGTACTCTGAGCTGTTGTCCTGAGGTACTCTGAGCTGTTGTCCTGAGGTACTCTGATCTGTTGTCCTGAGGTACTCTGAGCTGTTGTCCTGAGGTACTCTGAGCTGTTGTCCTGAGGTACTCTGAGCTGTTGTCCTGAGGTACTCTGATCTGTTGTCCTGAGGTACTCTGATCTGTTGTCCTGAGGTACTCTGAGCTGTGGTCCTGAGGTACTCTGATCTGTTGTCCTGAGGTACTCTGAGCTGTTGTCCTGAGGTACTCTGATCTGTTGTCCTGAGGTACTCGCTGCACTTGTCATAATATTTAGCATTGACATGTCCGTAGTGTACGATTGTGTGAGTGAATGAGAGTGTGTGTGTGTTCCTTGCGATGGGTTGACACTCCGTCCAGGGTGTATCCTGCCTTGATGCCCGATGACGCCTGAGATAGGCACAGGCTCCCCGTGACCCGAGTAGTTCAGATAAGTGGTAGAAAATGAATGAATGTTCTGGGGTTCTGGGGATCTTCCAAATCCATGTAAGAGTCAGTGATGCTGTTTCCTCACAGTTTAAGTTTTTTATCAAATCAAATCCAATCAAATTTTATTTGTCACATAGACACAATGCTTGAGTACAATGCTTTTTGCATCTGTCCGGTATTCAAACACAAAACGAATGCAATTAGGGATAAAAAAATAAAACCAAAAGGAGGTAGATAAATAAATTATAAACTATATAAAAACTATAGAAAATATATGTGGAAAAATAATGTATATACATCAATGCATATGGTTTTAATTGTTGTCCTTAAAGTGTTCATGTGTAGTATAAAGTGTATAAAGTGGCACTGTGCTGTGCAAGTCCAGTGGTTTTACACTCAAAAATATTTTTGCCAATTTTTATTCATTTTCAAAAATCGCCTTCAGTCATCAATTTTCACAACGACTTTATGCACGTCGAAGGTTGTACAGATACGTTACTGCTCTGTAAGGTGCAATCTATATAAACCTACAGTACAGTGGTCCAGGAGACCTACAGGAGCTCGATCTGATTATACCTGCTTAATAATAAGCTGGTGTTGGATTTCAAGCCACTGTTAGGAGGAATGAATACTTCAGCAAGAACCAGGACATAAGGTGAAGGCCAGAAAATGCTTTTAAACGTAAATAAAAGGAGTCTGGTTTTCCAGGAAACATCATAAAGTTCAAGTTCGTGACGTGCGATCCCACGATTGCAATCATCCACGTAACAATCATCTTTTTGCTGTGATGCTTTGGGAAAACCTCAGGCTGGTTTATCTTTTTTGTTTGGAGTCTTCGGTCAGCATATATTCGGGATAATGAATGAATTTGGGAAATATTCAGCACACAACAGGAGAGATATGGACAAAAAAATGCTGACTCCAGAAGAACAAAAGAGATTAGATGAAAATCCAGATAGTTGGTGAATAATGTGGCTCAAAGTTTATAGGATTTTCCTAATGATGTGACCAGAATTTATCCATTTATCATCTTAATTATAGCCCATGAAAAAGAAATACAGATTATTTGCTGTATTACCGGAAAGCAAATTATTTTATTTACATATTTACTGCTTGGGTCTAGCTATAAAATCAAATATAACCCAGGTGACCATTCGATCCTCCCATGACAAACATCGTTCGACCTTTTGTAAAAAGATTTACATAAAAGAGTCACGTTCAATCAGATCGGACGGATCTCACCCTGCAGTGAGGAGCTGCTTTGCTCCAGTAATAATCTGGTTTATTTCGAATGAGCAATGACTTTCTGCTTCTAACATGATGAGCTGTCACTAAAGCTGGTCAACTGATCCATCACCACTTGGCTTTTCCTTTACACCAAAAAAAAAAAAGAAAAGAAAGAAGAAGAAGAAAAAATGGAACGTCACATGCCTTATAGTGCAAATGTCTGCTATCTAAGTTCCTGTATAATTTACTATATAATAGTACATTTGTCAATAGACTGATTTTGAACAGTTTGTTCAGATTATTTGCAATACTGATATCACAAAGGCAAATATATATATATATACACACACACAAAAATTATTTCTCTAGAGAGGGTCTGAGTAAATTTTTTTTTTGTTTACTTTTAGGACAAATTTTTACCTCCATCTCAAGATTCTCAGAAATTATGGACCATTAAACTTCACCTCCTTCTCCTCCAGCTTCCATAATTTAGTTAAGTGACTCATGAATGACTCGTAGAGTCAATAGACGTATAAGAATTGTGGGGATCAGTAAAATGCCTGCTGATGGGGCTGTAACTATTTACATTACTGATATTAACATACTATTAATCATCAATCAAAAATAGTACATTGTCGCCATCTAGTGGACACTTTTCGTAGCATTTGCCACCTTGGACCCTTGAGAGGATCCAAACTCAAAGGAAACCCGTCATCAACTGGGTAACACCAGAGTGAGATTATTTAAAAAAATAAATAAATGTTAAAAGAATCCATTCTATATCTTTACAATACGACAAAAAAAAAATTAAATCTTTATATATAAATAATTAAGATTTAATAATTAAAGAGGACTGTGGCCCAGAAAAAAAACAAACATTACCATATAAATATTAAGAACATTACTTAAAAAAAAAAAATAAATTTTGAATGATCCGAAACACACAAAAGCAGAGAAAAGCTAAAGAAAAATTTTCCATAATTTTAATTTGCTTTTTAAATGTGCCTCATTTGTCTGGACCCAGATCAAAACATCTAGATTTTGTCCGAATCCCCAACTTTCCTTCAGCGTCAACCGCTTCTTCACTGCTGGTTCATTTTCTTTGTAAATGTGTGTAAACCTCTGCATAGGTTATGTATTTGATATAATAAACAGAAACCTTAAACAGGATCAACTGAACTTAGTGACTTAGATTGTAGCTGAAAATATGAACAGACAAAAAAGAAAGCAGGAAGGACTCATTTATAGTGAGTGACGTGACATACGGCCAAGTACGGTGACCCATACTCAGAATTCGTTCTCTGCATTTCACCCATCCAAAGTGCACACACACACACACACACCATGAACACACACACGGAGCAGTGGGCAGCCATTCATGCTGCGGAGCCCGGGGAGCAGTTGAGGGGTTCGGTGCCTTGCTCAAGGGCACCTCAGACGTGGCTGGCCCGAGACTCAAACCCACAACCTTAGAGTCAGACTCTCTAACCATTAGGCCACGACTTGCCCAGGTCAAAAGAAGGATGAAAAACACACTGTAGTGTTTGAGTTCTTAGATTTAACCTTTAAAAGATTTTAATCCTTAACCTGAAAATGCCACGTCGCTAAAAGTTATTTTAATCCATGAACATAATTATTAAAAAGTCATTATCTAAAAAAAAAAAACTCCAGGTGTTCAGTCAGGCAGAAGTAACAAGGAAGCCCTGATAGTATTTTTGTCATTTATTTTATGAAAAACAGAACTGAACCCAGCATAGAAGAGAATCCAGGTAGGCGATTACATCAAATGTGTATTATCGTGTATCCGTCCCGAAGTCCAAGCCTACGTCTACTGACACCGAATCCTTCGTTCCACCGCTCATCCAAACGACCGACATTTAAAGGAAGAAAACTATAAACAGCTCAAAAACGTATAAGAAAGATACAATAAACTGGCATGCATGTCAAAGATAAAAAGTAAACATTTCTTTTTTTTTTTATTCTTATTAATATTTTTTTTTTTTCAAAATATAAAAAAAGGAGCTAGCATCATTATTATTTTTTAACCCAGGGCCTAAAAATGAACTAGATTTATTGTTTATTTATATTTATATATATATATATTCTTTATATAATTTTCAGTCTGTTTCTAAAAAGATATCACTCTGGTAAAACTCGATATGGCTTGATGACCAATACGATCAAAACGTTTTAGAAAGAAAGAAAGAAAAAAAAAAAGGTTAGGGAAGCTCAAAAAAATACATTTCATCGTTATTAAATATGGAAAGAAGGTGGGAGGCTTAAGACAAATTATGCAACAGAATTTGCATTAGTGCCTTAATTAGTGTTGAAGTCTAAGAAATCGGATTTATTATTATTCGCATTAATAATAATAATAATAATAATAATAATAATAATAATGGCAAACTACATCTTCAAATTGCATGAACAGGAAAAATGGGTTGAAAACAATGATCATATAATCTTCATAAGAAAAATAAAGAGGAACTTTTAACATTTCATAACTTGTCAAAGAAGAAAACAGGCAGCACATGGAACCAGTTTGAGTTGGGAGCGAATATTAGCTGGGCAATAAACAATCATTTATTCATATGACAAAGTACATGTGTAATGTAACACCTGCTCTTTTTTTTTGCCTATACATTCAGAGCTCAATGATGTCGAGCATGATTGGAGGAAGACTCTGCGATTCCATGATCATTCCCAATTCCCAAGAGACCGAACGTCCTAAAAAAAGGATTATTCTAATTTGACAGCATTTGAGTGTTTGAAGTACAAGGATTTGTTTGATTTAAAAAAAAAAAAAAGGTGGAGAAACAGAGTTGTCTGTAATCGGAAGGCTGAAAAACATTTACTTCTCAATGCAGTTTACACAGACGGAAGACTAGCACCTCAACGCACCGAGTGCTCGATTAATCACGACCCCGATCACACACACGCACACACACGCAGTCGCTCAGAAATACGCAATCTCACATGTAGGTAACTTGGACTTGTCTTTTGAAATCTAAAACATTGTAGGATTTTGCTATGAAAGAGAAGAAGAGGATCTTCTGGGCGAACACGTACACCATTTGTGATTTGTATGAAATGTTTTTATATTTTAAAAAAAAGAAAAAAAAAGAAAAAGAAAAAAAGAACAGGTAAATAAAAAATTAATTACATAAATCGATTGATGGCACAAAGGAGTATAAAGAGAAAATAAGGAAGAAAGAAGGAGGGGAAAAAAGATACAGAAATCCAGCTGTAAAGGACTCAAGAAAAAAAAAAAGAAAAGTAAAATAAATTAAATACAGAGACGGCACATGAAGAGGAGCATTTGGATGAACAAGAGGGAGATGGAAAAATGGGATAGAAGAAAAAAAAAGGTGGTTAAAAAAAAGAAAAGAAAAGCTGTCCACAAGCTTCCGTTATCTTTCTTTCTTGCCCAAAGACGCCATTGGATTCTGTTCTTTTTTTCTTCTTCTTTCTAGCAAGCAGGTTGTGAGGATTCTCTATCCGTTGCTTCCACAAACTCTTCAAAAAGGTTTTCTTTATAGCTTGGCTGATCTAAAACATCCCTTTCACGGTCAGTGGAAACATGTGATCACTTAATTTAACTTTTTTTTTGTTGTTTTTTCCCCCCCATAACAGTATTTCTTAGAAAAAACAAAATCGAGTTCAGACATGATGCATTTTCATTGATTTTTTTCTCTCTCTCTTATAAAAAGTCTTCGAGGAAACGATCACGACTGCATACGACATTAAAAAAAGAAAGAAAAAAAAAAAAAGAAAAAAAAGAAATGAAATTAAAAGTGGAAATAAAACGGATCAGTCGGAGTCACTGCTGTCTGAAGTGGAGCCGCTGGAGCTGCTGCTGCCCGAGTCTGAAGAGCTGCTGCTGCCGCTGAGCCGTGAAGGACCCGAACCTGGTCCGGCGCCACCTTTCTCTACAGGAACACACACACATAATAAAGACGTTTAAACGGGTGCACTATGAACCGTGGTCCACTTATATTGTACGGTAATAATACTAAATAGCAAAATAATAAGTTAAGTGCATTTCATACTGTACACATGCTGTAGTAAACATTTTTATTGTTGAAAATGACAAAACATGCAGAGAAAAGAAAGAATATATCGGCATCGAGCTGCTTTTTCTGCTCGCCGCGTCCATAAAGCATTACTGTAATCTTTCTGGCAGCTCAGCACCTGTCCGTCCACTTTGAACTGACCGATCTGGATGTTTTTGTGCCACTTATTCATTTTAAACTCCGCACACAGACAGATAATTCTACTAACACAACGTTTCCATGTACACAAAACCCCTGAATCTCTCTCTCTCTGCCACACGAGCAGCTGATTAGATACCAACATGGATGAGGTGTACAGGTGTTCCTAATAAAGTGATCGAGTTCATACCTTCCCTTTTACCCCGAGGACTGAAGTGTATCCTCCTGATCTGATACGTTTATCTTGTTTTACTCTAAAAGTGCACTAGATGTTATTCGCGGTGGACAAACGGAGGTAGAAACAACACAAGGAAAGGAAAAAAGAAACCGATTCCAACAGCAGGGGTTTTATTTTTTTGCCACAGCTTTTTTTTTTCCTTTGTCGTTCCTTTATATGCCGAGGTAGAAGGCGAGCCAAGACGAACATTATGGCTATTTTGGATGACCTGTGGCAGCTATTCCTGCTCTGGTCCTGGACCCTATTGACTGACTCTGTTTCCAAGGTTCTGTTAATGCCCAATTACTTAAGTAATACCTCGTGTGTGCTCTTTTGTGTAGCACCACCTGCTACACACACAACCGCTTCTGGGAAATGATTGCAGCTGGAATTTTATGTTGTTTTTTTTTGTTTTTGTTTTTTAAGTAATGAGAGACGGTGAACTCGACGTCGGCTCGATTCTCCCTGTCGCCTATAACCGTTTATCCCGGACGAGCGGGAGCCAAGGAAGTGAACTGAAGTCTGAATGGGAACCGGGCCAGGGACTTTCATGCAGTTATTAGGTTTGTGCTGCTGTTCTGCCCTCCGTCGACGGTGTATTTTTTTTACCACGGGTTCAGGACGGCACTTACGTAAGGGTCTCCTCTGTTTCTTCTGTAAACAGGTTTTGACGTATCGCTCGAGCTCACGCAGGGTGGAGGGTTTGAGTGTCTCAAAGTCGATCTCGATCTCGTCGGGGTTGGAGTCTCGCAGCGAAGGCTCGCGGGACTGGATGATGTGCACCACACGGCCCAGCTTCTCTCCGGGCAGTCGGTTGATGTCCAGACTGAGCTGCCGCTTCTCGTCGTACGTCATGGGCAAAGCCGCGTCTTCGTCCTCCGACTCGTAGCCTCCTCTGGCTCCCTTCTTAGCTTGCCTGATGAAAGTGGACACTGGTTATGTAACAACGAATGACATTTTACCTTAGGGAAAAAACTAGAATAGCTTTAATTGCTTACGGCAAAAAAAAAAAAAACATAACATAAGGCATCAAACCTGTTGCCGGGGACGGTGCTGTTAGCCTTCCTGGCCGGCGCCTTTTTCTGCTGGATGGGTTTCGCAAACTGCCCTGCTTTAGCCTTCTTGTCGTCCTCTAGCTTGCCTTTGTTAAGCTTGTTGTCTTTCTTTTTCTTGTCTTTGTCCTTCTTCTCTTTCTTCTTCTTTGGTTTGCTGACAGGAGCCTGCGACAGAGCAGCTAGCTGCTCGTGGACGGCTTTCAGCTGGGGATAGAGGCAGGGAGAGGGGGATCAGCGATCTGGCCAAATGAACAAATAAAGCATCACAGCAGACAGATTTCACAAAGCACATTATTTCTGTCATAACTACGTTCACATGGTTTGCATTCAGGTGTTCCAGCACAAGTTACACAAATATCAGCATTAACACCAGCACTCTGTGACCATTCATTATGACCAGTTAATAAAAGGTGTAATAACACTGATTAGCAACCGTGTTATAACAACAGCCTGAAAAGATAAATACAGTACATTAAAATGATTACTTCAAGGAAAAAATAAATAAAGTTTTGGCACACGATATCGACACCGAGGCAACACGGTTCAAATTCTTTTTGGAGACTGTGAATACAAACGTTTTCTCTGGAAGAGTTTTTAAACTCATCTGCATTCTTTCTTCATCCAGAAAAAATAAAGTGCGAGTAAAAGTATGTCTGCGTTCAAAGCCAAGCCCGTTAGAACTGAAGAACACAAACACATTCTGCTCATGCATTTCCCCAATGTCCTTACATATGCAGGATATTTTATAGCAGGTTGTCTCTCTGATCATTACCTGAAAGAGTCGAACGCCGTATCGACTAAACGCAACATATGCTGTGGCTTACAAAAGCCACCAAGTGTTTACTCTATATACCTAATAATAATAATAATAATAATAATAATAATATGACCAACAACTGGATTATACAGTTACATTTATAATATTGAATACCAGATTATACAAAACAAATCTGTAGTTAGGTGCAAGATTATACAGTTGCATGTCTTTGGTTTTGCACAGAACTGGACGAATAAGAAAAAAGAAAAGAAAAGAAATGGGCGTCGTCATTGTGGGACATGCGTGAGGGGCCTTTTAGTTACAATGAAGGGAAAAATGTACTGCTACAGGATACAAAAATATTCGGCAGATTAAGAAAGAACCGCATGAAAAAAGAAAAAGATTTACACAGGTTATTGGGGGAAGAAAAGAAAAGAAAAAAAAAACAGCATCAAGTCAGTGTGTTGTGCTGCTACAGAATATCAGCCCATGCAATTCCACATCTGGAATCTTTTATTGAAACAACAAACCCCCCCCCCCACCACCACCACCACCAAAAAAAAAAAACCTTTACATGCTTTTCAGAGAACATAAACTTCCAATGCAATTCGTCTACAACGGAGTTAAAAACATTCGTAGCTCCTTTTAACACAGAGTTCAACATAACATTATTATAGAAAACATCTGAACATATGACAGCTGTGGAACACAAACAACATGTCAACTGTTTTTAACTAAAGAAAAAACCTCAGTTGAGTAAATGAATTAATAAGTGACTTTAAAACCAAAAAGGACACCATTAACTGAGTGATCTCGCTCAACAACATTGTTCCTTCTGTTTCCGGCAGCTGGTGCAGAAACCTAATCAGATACTGTACAAAAGTGCAGTAGAGGTCCTGCCTGCTTCTTATCTTTCTACACAGAGCAAAATCCGGTTTTCTCTTTCTCTTCCCTGAGCTGAGCATCGCTGCAGTATGAGGGGACAAAAAGGAAGACAACTGCCCTGGGACGGAGGGACTGGCTGGGGTCTGACTCGCCTGACTACTCTCCTGATCCTGCTCCGGCTGGATGGGTTAGAAACGTAAAGACGGAGAAAACGCCATTAACATACAGCACTTTGAACTTTAAACCTTGAACATTATTAGGCTGTAAATCCTATTTTGTGTGTGTGTGTGTGTGTGTGTGTGTGTGTCTACAGGCTGTTTCCAAACACTTCGCTCATGTGGTAAAATAAAACTTTAACCTTACAGTGATGGTTCTACAAAAGCAAAGCGGTTCGATCAGAAAGTCGATAACGAGGCGGCGGCATGTGTTTGTATTAGTTTTGGACGTTTCAGGACGTTTACCTACCTGTATTTACAAAACCTTTATATTATTTTTATACATATTGCCCCATGGTCATAGAGGAATGATCGTTAATTCAGGCATCTGTGTGTTTAATGCTTTAACTTGGATAAAAGTCAAACTGAAATCATCATGAAACACAAGTAAGCACTACTAGAACCACATACATCTAAATTTAGCTTCTACAACACAAAATAAAATAATAATAAAAAAAGAAAGAGAAAGAGAGAGAGAGACCGACCCTGTGAGGGCCTGTGAGGGTATGATGTCTGGACCTTGTTGTGAAACCCACCTGTTCCGCACCCACCTGTTCCTGCAGCTCGGCGAGGCGTGTGGCTCTTTCCTCCTCAGAGTCGGAGCTGTCCGAACTAGAGGAGTCGCCGCTGCTCTCACTGCTTGCCGTGCTTTTACTGACCACGCCCGCTCCAGCAGCGGCGCCCGCCACACCCACCTCCGCCGACTCGTCCGGCATCTTAGCGAAGCGCATCTCAAACATGTCCTGTTTAGACACACATCCATCACGCAAGACCGTGTTAATTACTTTACTAACCACTGATGATTAGACAAAACACGTGTAAACCCTGACCTGTAGTTTACGTGCCATGGCGACAACCTCGTGATCAGGCGGGTTGTACTTGTAACAATTTGAGAACATTAATCGCACGTCGGAGGCGAAGCTCTGTGCATCTGGGTACTCTCGAGCGTCCATCTTTTTCTGCAACGTATTTAAAACACAAAATGTTACGGCCTTATAAGAGCTGGTAATGTAAGCAAAAAAAGATTGACAGCTGATTGACAACCAATTTCCTATCTACGTATTCTATACTATATTTATAATCATTGTCACTTCATACTTTGACTGTACTTAAGTCCATGGGGTGTTTGATGATGTCATGGTAGTCATGCAGTTCGAGTGCCTCAGCGTCGACGGGTTTGTAAAACGGCCAGGCGTATGCGGCGTGCTTCTTGGACAGCATTTCTTTCAGGATGGTGTCGCAGTGTTTGAGGTGCTCGTTGAGCCGACCCCGTTTGCCTCCTAGCTGACCCGCTTCCCCATCGTCCAAGTCCTTCTTGGGTGGTTTGATGGGTCGCCCGGTGCTCTCTCTCCGCAATGACACTTTGGCCTGCTTGCTCTCGGAGAGAGGGTCAGGCGATTCGCTGCTGCTGGCTGTGATGGCAGAGGTAGTGGGTGTGGTGGTGTCTGCTTTCCTCTTTACCCCTTTCTTCTGGGACAAAAGCAAATACAGGTGAGATGCAAATATGGACATGGGGGGAAATAAATAAATAAATAAATAAATAAATAAATAAATAAATAAATAAAAAAAAAAGAGGACGCTTGTGTTTTGTCCCTTTGATATGGCACTTACTTTGCCGAAGGGTTGCGAGGGAGGCAAGCCAGGCATGATGGGGGCGGCAGGTGTGTTCTGTATGGTTGGTGTGCTGGGTGTGACTGCAGGCACTGGAGGAGAGATGACTGGCGGCTGAGAACCTGGCGAAGTGGCACCCGGGAACGCGGAGGTTGGCGAGCCAGAAGTCACCGTTCCCTCCTGCTGACCTGCATTCAAACCGGTCAAAGAAATCTATATTCAGCGGAATGAACACATGCAGCCCGATTATCGCTGTGAAACAAACAACGCGACTTACCTGGTCCAGGTTTGCGACCTTTGCCTTTAGGGGCAGGAGGAAGAAGCTCCACTTCGTCTTGGGGCATCAGAGCAACCTTCTGCAGAAAGATCTTCTCCAATGCTTGAGCCATTAAAACGATGTCATCTGTTGGCTAGTCAATAAAAATATAACAAAAGAATCATAGAGCCATCAAAGTCAACGAATATTATTATTATTATTAAATAATAATATTAATAAATAATAAAAATATTATTACATTTACAGAATTACTCATTTTCTTATTAGGCTTTTACTAAAGCTTGAGCCAGCATAACACTAACAACATTCATAGTACTATTACATTGCTTTTCTTTAATAATAATAATAATAATAATAAAAAAAAAAACTTTTCCATAACATCTATGGCACTGTGTAGGAAACACACCCAATGCCATTAATGCCAATGAGTTGATGTTCCACCACTTACCTTGTTGTAGATGTAACAGTTGGTAAACATTGTATTGAAGTCTTGCATACATTCGCTGGCACTCCAGTAGTACACGTTCTCTAGCCTTTTCTTGATGGTTCCCATATCCATAGGATTCTTTATTATCTTGTGATAATCCTTTAAAAAAAAAAAAAAAAGCAAACAATACATTAACATCAGCTATTAGAATTAGTTCATCAGAAAAATAACTATAGATCAGTGAATGCTAACAAACCCTAATTCAGAGAGATATAAAATTAACATCATAATGCATTCTTTATCATCATATCAATGCTATAATATCTCCTTTTGTTATTCTATGCGTTTATTAAGTAAAGTGAATATTATGCAATGCAACATGATTTTATTTATCATATTCAACCAACTCCTATGAGCTAAACTCACCGGCAATCCAAGCTTGATGGCGTCGACTGGCTGGTAGAAAGGCCAGGCGAACTGATGCCTCCACAGAGTCTTGACCACGACATTCTGCATGTACTGCAGCTGATTGGTCTTGCGACCGGGTTTAGTGGCATTCGTCACCTCGGGAGGTGGAGGGTTGACGATTTGAGGAGGTTCTGGAGTTGGTGACGTGACATCCGACATCGCGGTGTGGCGGCAGAGCTGCTGCTTTAGTCGACTTGCCGGCTCTGCACAAATCTGACGTTACTGTACAGGTCTGACAGATGCTTTCTCTGAGTTTGTCTCTTGGCTTCGCTCATCCGAGAGAGACTACATCCCATTGCAGGACCTGAACTTGTAACCTCTGGTAAAAAATAAATAAATAATATAAAATAAATAAATAAAAAGTACCAAAGCAGCATGTGGTTAAACATTTATGGTCATAGTTTGAAGGAAGTAACTAAAATCCTATTAGGAGTCAATCAAACAGGACTTCTAACGTATAAAAGCGTCTACTGACTAAATTGCGTCGTTTCCAACTTGATCCTTTTTTTTTTTTAATAACAGCAATAAAACAGCAAATCTCCAAAGATGACACCTTTTCCTCATTTTTTAAATTCTGTGTTATGTCCATGAGAAGTGTTAGCTTCTGTTGTAACGGCATAAGAGGTATAATTAATAACGCTTCCCTGGAGACTTTCCCAGCATGAGAAAACTCTCTCACCGCTTCTATAAACGACACGAGGCGTAAAACCACGGCGGCAGTGAGACATTTTTTGCCAACAGGAATCTGTACATAACATCGCCGACAGATGTGCACCATTTTACGGTTGTTCCGTTTAAGTGAGATTTTCTCATCGTCTCTTATTAACCTGAGATTCTCTTATCCTTATCTCAAAGTCGATAAGAAACAAATCTGATCAGAATACGGGAAGTCTGTATGAATATAATAACCATAGAGGAGCGACTAAAAATGGGAAATGATCCCAGGACTGTGTGTGTATGTGTAAAATCGAGCATCCTGTTGTAGTCCCTGTATAAACTGTTACTCTAGCAACAACATCATAATAGAACGAGCGCATTGATATAAACCTAGGATTCGAATCTACAGCCGGGACTTCTGTCAAGACTCCCGGGTTAGAAAACTGACCAATCAGAACGGAGAACTCAACAGCGCTACGGTATAAATTGATTGCAGTCAGTGACCCGGGTTATGTGTGTACACTTTAATGCTGTGACTGGAGGAAAAAAGTTCTCCTCCCGCGTAAACCTGCTAGCTAACATACCAGCCTGTTAGCACGATAGCTACATTTGCCTTATAACTCTGATTTAACCAGATACGATTCATATATCTACACATTCACCAAGACGATAGATATCACTTAGAAATAAATAATAATAATAAAAACCCGGAAAAACTGGAATAAAGAAAGTTTATAAACAACAAGAGTTCACGAACCACAAGGCTACATCACAACATTTAGCTAGCTAGTTAGCATCATAAAGCTACATTTAACTCACCGCGACTCTGTGTACAAAAAAACTTAGAAAGGAAACAAAATGTTAGTGAGCTGAGAGTGAAACGAGGATCTGTTTAAAGAAAATCTCGTGCAAAACAAAACCATAACACGTTCGTGTAGAATGGAGGGAAAGGCGATATTAGCATGCGTGCTAAACTAGCACTGGGTTTGTTTTGCTTTATTTTCACAACCTAAACGCTAAAGATTTATTTAGCGTTTTATATACAAAAGCTGCATAGGAATTAATTCGGATTTTTTTTTGCAAGTGAAAAAACAAAGAAACCTGGTGCGAAGCAAAAGAAAGAGAAACTAGCTTTAGCGCTGTAGCTAGTTAGCGACGGCTTGTTAGCAAACATCCATCAAAACATGGCGGGCGGGTTTTTAGCTGCTTTAGCATTTAGCATGCTAGCAAATGTAGTCCATTGCTACGTCGGACGAAGCTTAAATGACTAAAATGTAAAATATTTCACACAATGTTTATAATATAAACTCGCGCGTCTATGAAACCGTAAATTCAGACAATAAAATAAGGTTAAAATGCTATTAATGTCTTGTATTTTCGCGAGACAGAGACGGAGCTTTGTGTTGAAAACAATGCTAGTCGCTGTAGCGCGCTAACTCACATATGCATGTATACAAGAGCCGAAGTGCATATTTATCTATCAGCCACTACACCGTCCCATCACCGCGTGATATCTGCATGCGAAAAGCGTTAGAAACAAAATTAAAAAAATATATACTACGTTACTTTTATCGTGGCTCCAGGTGGACTACAGCCAGTATGTGATGCGGAGTCGCTCCTCTAGGCAGCACAGAGATGAGGTACAAGAAACGCTAGCACATGCGCGTTGGTGCGAGGTTTTGTTTTTCCCACCTGTATTCCGCGCAATCAAATTTCATTCGGTAAGAATTTTGGTAGATTAGACTCCACCAATCAGATAGCCTGAGCATGAAATTCTAACTAATTCGAGAATGAAAGGCGGGACTTAGAAATACAGGTGCGAAAACTAACACAGGTTGCGAGCGCGCGCCTTATTATGTTATATATAACTTTCATCGTATTGTTTTGTTTTTCTGTGTGTTTCTTTAGCATGCAATATATCAGCTATATATTTGATGATTTACCCAGTACTTTATTTATTTTTATCGCAAACGCAGGCTTTATGGTCACTTTATTGTAGAAAACTATAATTGTTTTTTCTATTGCTGTTTATTTGCCTTTATAAAGATTTATAAGTTCCAAGTTATGAGTTTAGCCATTCATTATAAGTTAAATGACCTATAAAAGGTGTTAAAAAGGCTTTGAAAAGTCTCTGAAAATGAATACACAAGACATAATAATCCTGATCATTACATATCAGACTGAAAATGGCATTTTATTTCAACATCAATAAGTCCAAAATGTATGGACTTAAGTATGACATAGGTCTGACTGCTGTATTAAAGCTTATCATGAGCATAAAGAGCAACTGTATAAAGAGCAACTGTGGCAGAAATTCAGCATTTAATCACATACTAATCACATCCTTATGTACCAATCTAGACTGTTACTGAGTGCTCTCACTAAAAGGTTTTATTAAAGAATAAAAACATCACAAACTGCTTGTGTGTATGATCTGGATAATAAACATGGAATCTTCAGTGGTGTCCAGGATTTATTACATTTACAGCACCTTACCTAGAGTGACTTACATCTTTATTTATGTCAGTTTATACACCTGAGTAATTGAGGGTTAAGGTCTTTGCTCAGGGGCCCTGCAGTGCCAACTTGGTGGATCTGGGATTCGAACCAATGACCTTCCGAGCAGTAGTCGAACAACTTAACCTTGTATCTGGAGCTTTAAAAAGAAAGCACATCCACCACATGGATTCAAAGACAAATTGTTTAAAAAAAAAAAAAAAAAAAAAAGTTGAGTGATTTCCTCAGAAAAGGAATCTGAAATCTCAGAAAAACTCAGACTTTAAATGAAAGCTTTACATGAAATCAATTAGGAGAATTAGTCTAACAATATTAGTTACAACAATATTAATTACAAAATTAGTCTAACAATATTAGTTGTTCAACATTTTGGAACTACTGATATCTAAAAAAAAAAAAAACCTTATGGAGCAGTGCGCGTTCACGCGATGCAGTTTTCTCCCCCCCGTGCGCGCCTCCATCTTTGCGCATGCGCATTACTTACCTCCACGCCACATTTCTCTGCCTGGAGTCTTTCCATCAAAACCTGCACAGTTTACCGATTCAATGTAAACACAAAAACGTGGTGTTTTTAACGCACTCGTTTATTTTGGGCTAATCGCGTCTGGTCCACTCGGAGAGTTAAAAACACGCCTACAGAGTCGAGGGTGAGGGATGTTTTCTATTCGATCTTGTATTGTTTGAATGAATATAAAAGGATTTTTGAGTTTCTTCTTAGGTTTCGCGGCATTTCAACCGACCAGTACATAAAAAACATCTTTGTCGCTTTTCATTAAATCACAAGCAGTTAAATTTTAACGTATTTAAAACGTGATATTTAAGCGCGTTACCATTTTATCTTTTCGCTAGCTAGTTAACGTTTTTTTTGTGTGGCTGTATCCCAAACGGCTCCGAGTGAACATTTAGGGCACTATATTAGAGTGCGCGTGAGCACACTGTTTCTGAGGTGATGTAGTGCACCTAAGTAGGGAATGACTAGCCGATTGGAGCGCGACCCCTGTAGGCCTCGTTTTGCTTTCTAGCTAGCTAAACAAAAGTAATCTCCGTTTCGTGTGCGTTGTTACAGCAGATACAGAAGATCGGTTTACTCAGTAAAGGGTTTATTTTTCTGATCCAGCACGGTTAAAGAGGGTTTAGGTTTATTATTCGTAACTAACTTTACGTTCTGTATGTACCGTTCGGTGTATATAGCATTAGCTTAACTAGCATAGTGCTGCATTAACGCTAGCTAAATGCTACATTCTTCTGACTAGCTTTATGAATGAATGTATATTGGAGTCATTAGTTGCTGCAGTTATTTTGTGACACTAACTATAGATGCAGCATTACATGTAGGTATTAAATGAGTAAAATGTTATTGCTTTGTATTAATACATGTAGTTATTTATATTATGTTATATTATTATATTTAGAGACGTCAATTAAAAAAAACCTAGTGTTGTGGTTCTGTGGATCTGTCTGTCTATCTATCTATCTATCTATCTATCTATCTATCTATCTATCTATCTATCTATCTATCCAAAAGATAAGAACAACTCATAATTTGGGATTTTGTTCTAACTTTGCTTTTGATAACATTTCTCGAGTTAGAAGTTTAAGCTTAAATGCAAACATATGAATTTGAAAGTTGTTATGAATTTGTGTCACATTCCTTCCAAGATGTGTCTAAAATTCAGAATAAAGTTAGCGGGTTATCAGTTTTGTCAAAAATATAATTTGAGAATCATTTCAGACTTCAGTTTGAGTTCGGAATTAAACTTGGAGGCAAATCGTGTGATCATTACATTCAAATTCAGATATTTGCATTTCTAACTAAAATGTACCTCCTTGCCTCCAAAAAAAATAAGAAAAAAGTTTTTTTTAACACTGTTGTAATACTCGACTTCACATTGTGTTCCATAATATGAAAGCTACTTTATTCCCATGTTTTGGATTTGGCAGTCCGGCTGAGGTGGAAGCTGCGTCTCTAACCCCAGTCCCTGCTCCTCACCCACTATGGCAAGTGAAGAGAAGAAACCAGAGACTGAAGCGACTAAAACGCCGACGGCCTCCGCTGCTTCGGCCGGCCAGAGTAAAGTGAGCATCTGTGTTTATTACAGTATTAAAAAATAGCTATGGTGTGTAAATAGGTGTGTCACAGGGCCTTATTACATTATTGTATTATAGAGCGATTGTATTCAGTAGCTTTTCTCTGCCTCTAATTTTGTGTTATTATCAAACTGGTCAAATTTCTCACTGCAGTTTCCATCCTTTCATTCAGGTTTGTTATTTTGAGGATAGGCGTATTCTTACAATTCTTACATTGTCACATCACGTTAATACACAGGAGAGCATTGTTGTTAGGAAAATAATCGACAGGGTGGTGTGCCGTGGAGCTGAAGCCGATGTTTATGATGGCTCCTACGTGTATCCTGTGCTTGTTTGAAGAAGAATTTATTATTTGATTTATCACACACATTACAGCATAGTGAAATTCTGTTCTTTACATATCCCAGCTTTAGAAGTTGGGGTCAGAGTAATGGTGCAGAAGAATTTTAACCTTCAGAAATGGACGGTGCTCTTTAAAGTAAAACAGCTTGGTTTTAAAAGTGTTTTTAAAGCGTGTAACACGGTGAGAAGTGATCTATTTACTGTCTGAATCCCAGTCTTCATATTGTTGTTAGAATTGTGCTTCTCACTGCCCTGTTTTCTGTGACTTTTATCCTGTATAGTCCGCACCAGCGAAGCCTAACTACACACTGAAGTTCACCCTAGCGGGCCACACGAAGGCCGTGTCCTCGGTCAAGTTCAGTCCCAGTGGGGAATGGCTCGCCAGCTCGTGTGAGTAAATTTGTCGAGTTCATCACAATAACGACTCCCCATACGCGCTAACAATGGCTCGAATCTGGAAACGTTTAAAGAAACGCGAACCACGATAGGACCGTGTAGAACGGCCACAACGTTATACATGATTCACTACAACGGGGTGGAAACGTAAATAAGGATAACTTACCCTCAAAAGCCAACTGTGTGTTTTATAGTTGCTTGTTTTGAATGACAGTAATAACCGATATTAATAGCATCAGTGTTGTGGTTTTTATTTTTATTTTTTATATTTAACTTATAACTGTCTTTGTTTTTCAGCTGCTGATAAACTTATCAAAATCTGGGGTGCGTATGATGGGAAGTTTGAGAAGACAATATCCGGACACAAGCTTGTAAGTGGAAGCTTTTTGTTCTTCACACCCAGTTTTCTAGCATTAGGAGTTGTTTATGTTGTCATGGTCTCTGTCTGTCTCTGTCTGTCTCTCTCACTCACTCACTCTCGGTCTCTGTCTTGGTTGCTCTCTCTCTCTCTTCATCTGTCTGTGGATCAAAAAAAACTGTCTTCTCTAGGATTCTGTACCATTTTGATATAATTATTAAATATTTTGATGTAATTATAAAATATTTTGAGAATCTTTGAGAATTCATCTTGGATTTGTTACTCAATGTACAGAGAGTCACATTCGTCTATCCAAAGGCCTCGCTTATTAAAACACAAAGCTATTCATATTCTATCAAAGTTTAACAGAGGCTCACGCTTGTCGATTGTCTGCGTACAGGGAATCTCGGACGTAGCCTGGTCCTCCGATTCCAACCTCCTGGTCTCGGCGTCTGATGACAAAACACTGAAGATCTGGGACGTCAGCTCCGTAAGTCCTGAGCTCATACTACTGTGGAATGATGAGAGACATGAGAGAAGACACCAAACATATGACACAAGTCTAAAAAATATCACTGTGTTTAGGAACAATGTGACTAAAACCAGAGGTACGATATTGTAAGGTTTGTTTGTTTGTTTTCTTCCCCTCTCTTTGATTTGTTAGGGAAAATGTCTGAAAACCTTGAAGGGCCACAGCAACTACGTTTTCTGCTGCAATTTCAACCCACAGTCCAATCTCATCGTGTCCGGATCAGTAAGTTCACTTCCTGATGCTTCGTTTCCCTTCACGTCTTTATGTACGACAGCTGAATGCCGAGTGTGTGTAACTGTAACTCTGCCCTTTTCCCCCCCGTTCACGTAAGTTTGACGAAAGTGTGCGGATATGGGACGTTAAGACGGGGAAGTGTCTGAAAACATTGCCTGCTCACTCGGACCCAGTCTCTGCAGTGAGTATCCGCTCTGTGCTGCGTAGGGACTAAAACACACCAGGACATGCTGCTATAGGAAAATAATCAACATTTGTAGAAACGACACATCCTGAAATCCTCTTCAACTCTTCAGTTATCGTAGCTGTTAAAGAGTCATGACATAAACGGTATTTATATGTAACTTTACGCTCCTTCTGCTTCAGGTCCATTTTAACAGAGATGGCTCTCTGATCGTGTCCAGCAGCTACGATGGCCTGTGGTGAGTAAACCTCATAACTTGACGAGAACGCTCGAACCTGTCACGTAGAACTCTTGTCGCTAATGCTCGGTTTTAACACTGTTACAGCCGTATTTGGGACACAGCATCAGGCCAGTGCCTTAAAACACTCATTGGTAAGTTCTTAAACTCTAATAAGCAATAGAACATCTCGCAGAAGCAGCTTTTGCATAATCATCATCATCACCAGCATCATCATCTAACCCTGCATGTCTTCCTCAGATGATGACAACCCTCCTGTGTCTTTTGTGAAGTTTTCCCCCAATGGCAAATACATCCTGGCTGCCACGCTGGATAAGTGAGTACCAGCCCTCCTGCCGACTTCCTCTCCTGACTCAGTTTATATAGATATTTATATTTATATATATATATTTTTTTAGAGCGCATTGATTTATTTAATTTCATTTCTGTTGTCTGTAGCACCCTAAAGCTTTGGGACTACAGCAAAGGAAAGGTGAGGACTATGTAACTGGAAAACACTGCAATGTTATTTTTAATGAGAAAAGTGGCCTGCAAATTACATCCCAATTTTTCTGCTTATTAATTCTTCTTCTTTTTTTTTTTAAGTGCTTGAAAACATACACCGGTCACAAAAACGAGAAATATTGCATATTTGCGAATTTCTCCGTCACAGGCGGCAAGGTAAGGCGTCATCAGCTTTTAGCGTGTGGCTTATTTTTAAACATGAATTTTATTTTCTTTTTTTACCTAAGAATAGGTATTTTTATTCTCTTTATGATTTTTGTCAAATTTATTAACCGTGATTTGTGTGTTTTATTTAACTCTCAGTGGATCGTCTCGGGCTCAGAAGACAACATGGTTTACATCTGGAACTTGCAGACTAAGGAGATCGTACAAAAACTGCAGGGTCACACAGGTAAAGAAAAAAAAACTACAGCCAGAACGGTTACTCTAGAACTGTACAAGACTTAACTATGAAAAATAAATTACATATCAACTGTTGCACATATTTTATTTATTTATTTTTTTGGTTTAAAATTTATTATTTTTTTAAATCTATTTAGTATTAGTATTAGATTAGTTGCCAGATTGTTGCTAGAGTTTTGTAGTTGTCCCAGTTGGGTGATAGGCTACTGCTAAGCAGATGGTGTTACTAGGCGGTTGCTGCGTCATTCCATGTGGTTGCTATGCCGTTGCTATGTGGTTGCTATGCCGTTGCTAATTGGTTGCTATGTAATCCCAGGTAATGACTATTGGGGTCGTGATCCTTGAGATCCCTGGGAATTTCAGCTTGTTTCTAGCAGGTTAATTAGTTTGTATTCATCGTGAATCATCTATCTCATGAGTCCGTGTGAACAACCTGTTGCTATAGAAACAACCTGTACCGTGCCTTACGATTTGAATCGCTGTCAGAGAAATTTTGCACCACGTGACCAATCAGATTTGAGAATTCTACAATGCAGTGGTAAATGTTCTCGTTTTTCTCTTTATTTTTATTCATTTATTTATTATTATTATAATTTTTTTTTTAGATGTGGTGATCTCGACCGCCTGCCACCCGACAGAGAACATCATCGCATCAGCAGCACTAGAGAACGACAAGACCATCAAGCTGTGGAAGAGCGACTGCTAAGCGAGAACACACGCAGGCTTTATTTTATTATCGTTGCTTTTTTTTTAATTTTGTATCTTTCATTTTTTTGGGGAAGACGGACATCTATTACGAGGAACACAAGGCCAGGTCGTTCATACCCACGACGGCTTGGTCTTGGCAGGAAGTGTGGCGTACACACGTGTCCAGAGCAGCAGGCGCAGAGAGACTCGTGTTAAAAAACAACAAAAACACCACTTTTAAACCATCTCTGCACTAAAATCTCTCTCTCTGTATCTCTCTCTGTATCTCTCTCTCTCTCTCTCTCTCTCTCTCTCTCTCTCTCTCTCTCTCTCTCTCTGTATATCTCTGTATATCTCTGCCTTACCTAAACATGAGATGTTCTCTTCTTTGATCAATTAAGTCCCTAAGCGCTGATACGTGGATATTTTGGTCTCGTAGATTCTAGGCAGCTTCGATTCCCTTCCTAGCTAACAGGCTTTCTCTCACGTGTTCTGTTTTGTAGAATGTGTTGATTTTGTACATTTAACTCGAGCCAGAAGCGAACCATGATCATGCGTTCAGTGGAAAAAAAACTCAGCAGTTCTCTCACACACGACATGGTCTGATCTGGGTATCGTCTGTCTCCAGTGTTTATCGTGTGCCTGATTCTGTGCCATTTTAAGGTGGAATTTATTAAACTGGCTACACAATTTAGTGCCCACGGTGTGAGATGGTATAAAAAATAGTAACATTTTTGTTTTGTGGTTTGTTTGTTTTTTTTTGTTTTTTTTTTATGTTATGTATTTCTCTTTAAAGAAAAATTACATCCTGGATTACTTTCTAATCTTTATAAAAACTTGATTTTCATTAGCATCCGTTTATTTTGTCACAAACTTGAGTTTCGGTTTAAACGTCTTTCACTTTGGCTAAAAAAAAAGTGCTTTCCAATTTTACCCGTTTGACCCAAGCTGTTAGAACGATGTCTACCTAACGACAGAGAAGCGGCGGCCCTTTATTCTCGAAGCACGTGGACTTTTGTTCCCTTAACGCCAAGACATTTTCTACAGCTATGTGAACTCTCAGAACTCCTCAAGCTTCATGCTTCGTGTTCAAGCCGCACACACATTTCATAACACCATTAACTGATGTGATAACTGAAGTATTCGGTGAATATCCGGTGTTCCGCCTTAGTCACCGACACCTCAAACGTTTCGTAGAAATGCTCAGATTTGCGTTTTGTGGATTATTTCAGTATAAGTGTTTGCGCCGCCTCAGATTTCTGGCGCACCGATTTCTGGAAATGGGTTAAAAGTAAATACTTTAAAAAACAAAAATAACAACGTATTTTTTCGGGATCCATCGATAAAGATTATCTCGTAAGGAAAATTGTAAGTAATTTCACTTCCTGTAAAAATATTTTCTATTGTATAAATTCAGTCGTCATCATCCTGCAAGTCTGCAACACTTTAGGTATTTTGTGCTTAGACGCAAGGATCTTAAAAGTTGCTTTATATGTTACGTAGCTGCGTCTGTGGAAAATAGTGACCAAATATCAAGCTGGGCTTTAGCACTGCCTCAGGTTTGTGTAACCTCCCATTCAGCTCTCTTTCTTTGTGCTCTTACACAGTGTGTGTGTGTGTGTGTGTGTGTGTGCGCAGTAGTAATAATGGTGGATGAGTGTTGTATTTTCCTGCAAAGTGAAGGTTGGTGTTAAACCCAGCCTCTGCTCTTTCTCTCTCTCTCTCTCTGTTGAATTTCAGTGTGATACAAGGGCTGCATGAGAAACTGGACTTGACCTGTGACTCAATAAAGTTGTTCCTTTTTTTTTCTTTCTTTCTCTCTCTCTCTTTTTTTAATCTCACGTCATAGCTGAACCTGACGCCGTCATGCTACGAGGTAAAACGTTGAGCTCGTCGTTCTGTCAATCCGCCGTCGATTCCAGCCGCAACTGGCCGTTTTAATGGATCTAATGAGAAACTGGTGTAAATGAGTTTCTAATAAAATCAAGACACAATTTTTTCATTTTTGTTTACGCACACACTTGATTTTCTTTTCTTTCCAGCTCATTGTAGATTCGTACAGTCCTCTAATCGCACCGAGTCTGCAGCTGATCATGTCCTGGGCAGTGACACAGTGATGCTCACTTTAAATACGATGTAAACAGTATTGATTTTTTTCCAAACACACAGTTGGAAAACACCCCGTGATAGATCGGTGACTTGTACAGGGTGAACCTTGCTTTGTTAGGCTCTAGGTTCTCTGTGACCTAGTAGGATATACGGTATAGAGAACGGATGGATGTTTGGAAACGCTTGCAGTAAACAGACTATGTAAAACCTCCGATCCAGTGAAGAGCAAGCAGATTTTCTGTTAATCGATTAAGAAGTTTAGATTAGTGTTGGGTCTGTGGTGAAATTGTGCTTGTCCTGTTAGTTCCTCGAGAGCTCTCGGTTGCTTAATTCCACTCGACTACAAACTTGTAGAAAGGAAATTATTTACATCTATATTATTTCCTGTTCAGTGTCACCCAATGAGGATGAGGTTCCATTCTGAGTCTGGTTCCTCTCAAGGTTTCTTCCTCATATCCTATCAGGGAGGTTTTCCACACCGATGTCACATCTGTCTTGATAGGGATAGATTTTCTATACTTCTGAAAAGCTGCTTTGGGACAATGTGAATTAAAAAATCACATCAAATAAATTGAATCGAATTAGGAACCTAGGAACTCGGGCCACTTGACATGAAATAATAGCAATCGCAAATGTTGATCTCTTGTTTATCGTGTTTATTACAACTAACACGAGGTTGCACTACGTTTTCAGGAGGTTGAAAAAAGTCCACTTGGATGTGACGAATGTATAAACTCCACTCTTGGAGTAATCTAAGCTCAGAATTGATCTGGAACTTGCCACAGCGAATCATCTGTTTTGACCTAACTCTATCCTCAGCATCCTTTACTCTCGCACCAATTACCTTCATGTCCTCATTTAACACATCCATATATCTCCTCTTTCACCTTCCTCTTGACCTCTTACCAGCAGCTCCATCTCCAACATCCTTCTACCAATATAACCATCTCTCTTCTCTGTACATGTCCAAACCATCTCAATCTAGACTCTCTGACCGAAGTCTACGTCTAGAGCACTATTCGGACGGGATTAGTTCTACATGGGGACGTGGAGTAATGCGATTTTACCTCAGGACGTCTGTAATATTAATTGGCCAATTCGGGGCAAGACATCTCAGTAAAACTAGCAGAAGTGGGAGGGGTAACTCGCTTTACACACCACAGTAACCTCCTTGTCGTCATGTGCGTATGACGTTACTTCCTGTTTCAAGCGCCTCCATGCTTGCAAAACGTGCCAAAAACTACTTTTAAACAGGAAATGACAATTTTATCGTACATATTTACAGCAGGTCTTTTCGGACGGGATTAGTATTACCTGAGACAATTTTTCTGGACCTTTTTACAGAAGGTAAAAGTCACCGTAATCTTTACTGACATTGTCCGTAATGATTACAGAGATGGCACATTCGGACGGGACTAAAATCACAGAGAAGCTCTGGTAATAATTACTTTACCCCCCACGCCCCCACGTAGAACTAATCCCGTCCGAATAGGGCTTAAGTACCTAACAAAAAAGTCATTTTAGTCACAACACATCTGCACAGTTTCCCAGAGGTACAGTAGTGTGTCTAAATTTAAAAAAATAAATCATCTAAAAAAAGATTCTTTAATATTATATACAAACCCATGCAAACAGAATATTACAGTAAGTACAATAAATAAACGAATACCAAGTTTCATCATTTTTTAAACTTTAATTTTTTTCCTATTCTCATGAAAGAACAACAACGAACAAAGCACAAATAACATCTTAAAAACAGACAAAAAAATAGGCAGAGGATCCTGACACTCGGTGACAGATGAAAAAAGAAACGACAACAAAAAAGAAAGTACAGGCAAAAGCTGCAAAGGGGCTTCATCGGAGACTTCTCCTTTCCTGTCCCCGACTTTTATATAGATCTGAGTTTGTCCACTCTTTCGCATATATCAAATCAACGTTTACACGACGTATACGAACGCCCACGAAAGGAGGTATGAAGGGCGGCACGAAGAGACTTACAGTAAGCAAGAGATAAAATTACAATTGTACAAAAATAGATCTTTTTAGATGTCTCTTCTTTTGTAGCAACTAAACAAGTGATTGTGTTACGGTCAAAGATCATGCTTGTTAGGCCATTAGAATTTTTTTCAATCTCCTTTATTTCAGAACTCACGGAGTCGATTCGGATCACAATGCGTATTTCATTTCATTACATTACGTAATCATAATCATAATCAAAGGCTTTCCTGATTATCACTAATTGATAGCTGAAAAGATTCAGGTTTTAAAAAAATGCACCTGAAAAACCCGTTTTTGAGGATTGCCACGTTGTATATACACACAGCTGAGCTTCGTCTTCGCCTCACGGTGGATTTCTTTTTTTCTTTTTTTTTTGGCTTCATCGTCGCAGTTCTTGAGGTCTCATAAGGATGATTGTGATTGTAAAACAGTGAAGGAGCTGGTGCGTGATCAGGTGTTAGCGCTCGGACCTGCTAGTACTTCAGCAATTTTTATATTTATATATAAACACTCGTAGAACCTTTCCGAATATTACACAGTGCAATTAGTCCTGTTTTTATTTAGATGTTACTGAAGCACTTTCTCTCTCTCTCTCTCTCTCTCTCTCTCTCTCTCTCTCTCTCTCTCTCTCTCTCTCTCTCTCTCTCTCCTTGCCTTACATTGAAACATTGAAAACATTTAAGGAAAGGATTTTTTTGTTAAATCTCTATATATTTAAATTTCTAAATATATACACATGTACATATAGACAAAATATAGCTTTATGGTATATATAAAGCGTTTACGATGTCGATCTTTTAGTTCAGAGGACTTGTGTACGCTGCAGGAGAGCTTGTCTTTGTTCTTACTGATTTCACAAATCTGCATATGGCTTCAGGATCCCTGTGGTGTGACAATCCTTCCCTTAAGACCTGATCACATTAAAAAAAAAAAAAAAAAGTTGTCCATTTCCCAAATATAAGACTGTAGGTGCTTCTCGGTTTTATCCACAAATCTGAATTACGGACACAAATCTGAATTACGGACAGTTTTTCAGCAGATGTTAAGGAGTAATCTGATTTAGGCTAAGAAAAGACAAGTTTAGTGTCTGAAGATTGTTTAGTTTTGCACTGGTGCTACAAAGCTACTATTGCTAATGCACCCAAAATCTTTTCTTTTTCAGGAGCACATGCTGAAATCTTCACACAGCTAAAGAATGTTGTTTACACGTGTATCGTCCGTCACCTGACGTATTCTTGTGTAAAACGTTACATTCAGGTGGTAAATGACACAAGACTTTGTCGACGGTTCATTTCCATATCTATTTTCTTCTGGATTGTCAAAAAGGAGACAGACGAGACGCCTGTCAACATTCGGGGGAGGGTAAGACGCAAAACGTACAAACATTGCTAACAAAAAAATTAGCCGGCAATGTGGCACAATTCATCTACGTATTAATGTAATGTACTTTTTTCTGATACACTAAAGTAAAATATGTCCTAAGCACGTCCGTAAACGTTCGGATAACTGAACATTTTCTGAGGAAAAGATTTCGGGTGCCATTTCTTGTCTAGATTAGCATCTTAGCTACAGTGCAAAAACTAAATGACGAATTAGAAGTCATTTATAATTTTTTTTTACTTTATTAACTGATTCAAATTTGGGTTCAGTGGATCAATTTTTTAAACTTTTCCCCTCAGAAATCCTGTTTCCTGTGTTCAAGCCTCTTTTCATTGCTGGCTACTAAAATCTAGCAAGAAAAACAGTTCCCCAATCAAAAGAGGATATTTTATCTGCTAATAAATCTCAGTTAATTCTATTAACTGATCGATAAATCACGCACTGATGTTCTCCACCCCTTTGTCCAGCTGAAGGAAAGATATACTTTGAAAAAAGTGCCATTTCCCCCCCAAATGAAATCCTTCAAGTAATTCTGCAGTGCTGCATGTCGTCCACTAGGGGGAAGTCTCTCACAGCTTTCTCATTTCCTCACTGCAAATAAAGGAGTTCTGTATGCATACACATTAGCACCGGGTCACCAAACCCTGGTCCTGCTCCCCTCTTAACCCCAGAATAAAAGTGAGACTTGTGGTTTGGTGTGCTGTAAAGACTTTGAAATGAAAAAAAAAAAATAGCGACCTCACCATAGGCAGTCTTTGGAAATAATGCTAAGATGCATAGTTCAGCAGCAGCAGCAGCGTTAGGGGGAAAAAAAAGGATTAAAGATGGAGAATATAGGAACATTACATAGCTCAGGAAATTTCAGACTCAAAACAATCTTAAACGACACTTGTTTTGCCCAGAGAAGTGCAGGTTGTGGAGGGTCATTGGCCCCTGTTCCCTTCAAGAGCCCATTAACCAGCTAAGGCTCAGAATACAAGGTTAAGTGCTAACAAACAAGAACATCCTCATAAGGTCAGCTGCGTCAACTGTGAGGCGTTTCGTCTGGAATAAGGGTTTCAGGGACCAACGACTGAGGAGTGAAAGAGGTAATTACATGTTGTGAAACAGAAATGAATACTGAGTGTGGCAGTAACGTCGTGTACGAGTGAAGCATCGTCCCAAACCTGGGTTTGACTATGAGGGATGTGAACTCATGTACCGCAAAAGACCTGCTTTAGTGACTGGACTTCTTTGAGAGGCCCTGCCCATATGTACATGGATGGTTTTTGAAAACGTAGTTTTTATCCCTTAAGAAAAAAATCTGTCCACACAAACAATTGTTTCGGTAGTTTCGGTATTTTTCGAAAAAAGATCCGTTCGCACCAACATTGTTTTTGAATACGTATCTCTGCTCACACCGTGTTCTCGAAAGAATGTTTGTCCAGACAGTGTCTTCCGAAAATCTCTCCGTCCTCATGACCCACATGACCACACAGACCCAGTAGGTGGGCGTAATATGTCAAAGATGTTGTGACAATTGCCTCAAAAAAGAACATTAGAGGAGGTGAAATGCAAATATCTGAAATTATATCATCATCACGTCGTCATATTTGAAATTATAGCCCGAACGGGTAAATCTGGTCAGCGACACATGCTCAACAAGCACAATCTCACGGTGTGTTTCAGATCCACAAGAAAACGTGAAATTTTAAAGCTTTATATCCAGTGACCCACGGTGTATTTTTGTGTGGACAAGAGGCTAAAACACAAAGAAGGCTAAAACTACGTGATCAAAAATATCCGTGTACGTCCGGACGGGAACCGAGACACAGTGGAAAGTCAAGCGGAGTCGTGAGCGGAGTCACTGCGACCAACAAGTTTTTGCTTCCTGTCCCCTCACGAGATACGGTTGAAACAGTGGGACGGTATTGTTCATCAGTCTGCTGAAGAACAGAAAGTCAGTAACAGCCAAGCATTCAATAATCCAAGAGTTTTCACTCAAAGCCATAAATGTATCCCATTTTCTCCTAGTGCTTGATTCTCCTGCTCTAAAAGCTCGCCGTTTTCATCCTCGTCGTCGTCTTCGTCGTCATGATTACGTCGACGTCCGATAATCCGTCTCTGAGTGCGCTTCTCCATAGACGCCTGAAGCAGGTTGTTGTTGAGGCTGTCGAAGCCTTGCTGTGGAGCTCGTCCTTCGCTTTCCTTCTCCTGTAGTCAAGATCATCTCCACAGCCTCGGTCCTGTCCTTCTCAAGACCGGCATCACGGTCCCCTGACACTTCCAGCAATCCTTCTGTCTTAAGAACTCATGTTGTGTTTTCCTTTCCTTTTTTTCTTTTTACATTTAACCACATATGAACTTATGGTTCATCGTGTTATCATCATGTCCTGTATTGTTTGTTGCCTTTGAGTCCCACTCACAATTATTAATATTTTATTTATATCTTTATACAAGGTATAAAAAAAGAGGCCCTTTGGGGCACGTTACGAGACACTGATCCCCTCTCCTGTGTGTAACGGCACATGATCAGTCTTGTTAAGTTAAGGAGGAGGGGCTAGCTTCCTCTTTTCCTCTTCCTCTTTGATATGTTTACGTCATTTGATGGGGTGCCTCCAGCATCTCCATGAGGAAGGTGTCAATGGGCGTGTCCCCGATGAGCTTGAAGAAGAACAAGTGTTCGAGACACTTGAGGCCGATAGAACGCAGCGCAGGCAGCCGCAGCAACAGCTTCGCAAACCTGTCACACACACACACACACACACACACACACACACACACACACACACACACACACACAATTAAATACAATTACACTAAGCAGCACAACTGAACTTTCGCTATCTACACTGCACAGATAAATAGTCTGGACACTTAACACACTTATCGCTGATGTTATAAAGACTTCCAGGAACAGAGCAGAGCAATGCACTTAATAACAGACCTGCTTAAACAGCTGGGCCAATATTTATTTAATCTAAGCCTTTAATTAGAAGGAAAATCGGAAGCACGTCCGAGAACTCTTGCTCAGCCGAGAGGAAAAGACGTCTTGTGACAAACACACAAAGCTTGCTTCATATTTTTTTTACACACACACATATATATATACATATATATATATATATGTATATATATATATATATATATATATATATATATATATATATACATATATATATATATATGTATATATATATATACAGCTTTTATATATTGTTATTGCTTTTAGATTTGATGCAATTAAAAGCTACTTTGATATGTGGAGTGTGACATGATAAAGACACGAACATGGAGACAACCAAACGGCATAAAATCCATCTGGGAAAATGCAGATACGTAAATTTTCCTGCTTGTCGTGTGCGTAAAAGTTCTTTTATTTTAGCTATTAGTTTGTTCGAGTGTAAGTGGACGTTTTTTCCCTTGCATACTCAAAGGGTAAATAAGGTGGTACCGTACCTCCCGGGTTGATCAGGGTACTTCTGCTTGCAGTACGCCTCCAGAGAGGCATAAACTTTCTCCCTAAGAGCTTCCACCTCACTGGGGTTTGACAGTCCTTTGGAGTCTAGACGTGAAAAAGAACATTTTTGTTAACTTTTTCTGTACAGTGGTCTGTCAAAACATGTCAGGTCTAATGAATCGATATCGCATTTCTAGCACAGCGGAAAAAGGTTTTTTCTTGTTTATGAAGGAAAGAGACTGAAGGCTAGGAAATGTGTTCGTTAACACAATAGGATGCTAAGAGTGTGCACTTTTTTCCAGAGACGGGGGACTCGAGTCCTATGACTTGAATCGAGTCAGACTTATGTCGCAAATTTGAGACTTGAGACTTGCTTGACAAATTTTTAAAAAAGACTCGACTTGACTTTGACTTGACATTCATGACTTGAGACTTGACTCGGACTTGAGTTAAATGATTCATAGATGGGGGACTCGACTTGACTCGAGTCAGACTTAAGTCGCAAATTTGAGACTTGCTTGACAATTTTTAAAAAAAGACTCGACTTCGACTTGACATTCATGACTTAAGACTTGACTCGGAATTGAGTTAAATGATTCAGAGACGAGGGACTCGACTTGACTCGAGTCAGACTTAAGTCGCAAATTTGAGACTTGCTTGACAAATATTAAAAAAAAGACTCGACTTGACTTTGACTTGACATTCGTGACTTGAGACTTGACTCAGACTTGAGTTAAAAGATTCAGAGATGGGGGACTCGACTTGACACGAGTCAGACTTAAGTCGCAAATTTGAGACTTGAGACTTGCTTGACAAATATTAAAAAAAGACTCGACTTTGACTTGACATTCATGACTTGAGACTTACTTGTGACTGCACGTGTGACTTTTTTTGCTAATGTAAAGTTCTATTTTATCTAATCACTGGCAAACACACAGTCTGTACCAGGAAAGAACATCAGAATAAAAAAATAAAAAATAATAAATAATTTCATTTCTTATACAGAACTTCATTTAAACATCTTTTTCATCAGAATTGTGTAGCGTGAGCTCCATCAGTGTCGTAACAGAAAACAAATACATCGTCAAATCATTACTCAGCGGGAATCTGGTTATCGCACGACCCCACCGCCGCGGGTTTGGGTCTCAGCTCACGTGTTCAATTTTATTCAGGGTTTTAAAAAAATACACGATCGAATCATGTTGGAAAACAAAACGAATGGCGTTAACGTTACTCGACCGCTGTGCGCATCTGAATGGAGTAAATTCGATAGTTTTTCAGAAACGTCAGTGCTTTACACCACCAACAGTTTCTTCCCAACGATCGGAGGTACGTCTGAACATGAACCTGACATTATTTAGCATTGGTCAGCTAATGCATGCATTTCAGTGGACTTTTATTTTATTGAGCTTGTTCTAAAAAGACGTTCTTGTCGTTAATTCCTTCTTTCTTCTGTGCTTGTTCTTTGGCCTGTGTTCACACCTCGGTTAATCTCCATGGAGTGCTCCTTGGAGAGCTCCTAATTAGGAGAATGGGAGCAGTAATTCTGTAACTCGCTTTAAATAGGACAAGCAGAGGCACAAAGCACAAAGAGACACGCTCGGCCATCTGCGGGGAAAAAAGCAGGGTCTATTGAGCCAGGTCTCGTTAGACTGGACCTCGGTATCTAGTGGATTCTCCTCAGATAAACCTACTAACCCGTATTGTTCTGATACAATTACATTTACATTTACATTTACAGCATTTGGCAGATGCCCTTATCCAGAGTGACGTACATACAGTAAGTGCTTAAATCTCTAGCATTGAATACATTGATGCTGGCTCACTGGGTTACATACTTGATACTGTTAAAGGGATATATTGATACTGTTAAAGGGATATTTACTACGTGAAGGTACAGGAGGTGTAGCTTTAATTAGCTTTTAGATCAAAGCTTTAAACACACAGCGGTCAATGTTTAATTAATGTTTGATTATTTATGTATATTAAATCATTTTAATTTATGCTTTCAAATTAAAGATAGATAATTCAGGTAAAGAGATCCCAGGTCCCACCGGTCGTACTCATCCAGGGACAAGGCGTATTTATACTCTGTCGAAACTCTCACATATACAGTAACTTTTTACAGTAAACAATCACGATGACAGCATAAAATGAGCTTCTTAATGTGTTTAACCTTTCTGCTGCACAAAGGCCTGAAATATGTTACAGGTTGACATGAAAACCATGGACGTTTCTGGTCGAGTCATCTAACGGATGTTTATTTGACTCCTCAAGGTGTATGTAAGGCCATCCCCTCACCTACACCCCCCACCCCCACTGTGCATCCATCTACTACCCCCCCCCCACACACACACACACACACCCTGCAGGTATACATAGGGGAGGTAATTAATAGAGGAACAGGGGTGCAGAGGTGGGGAACAGGGAAAAAGTATCAGGCGGGGCAAATAGTTCTACAAACACAAAACGTAAACAGAAGCCCATGAGAAGATAACGTAAGCAAAGTGTCCAACATTCCATGACTGTTATTGTATTAGACAATAAGAAAATAAAGGAAGGATACAAAAGAAGGAAGAACAATAAAAAGTCAAGGACGGGAGACTGAGAGAGGAAAAATAAGAGGTTCATGAACGCTACCTGGGTTAAACAGCACTATGGCTCGTAGGCAGCCCAGCTCTGTTTTATCCATCTGCATGTCCCTCATCTTTGACACCAACTCTGTGAGCACTCTGTGTTAAAAAAATAAAAAAGACACACTTTGTTTAAAGCCTCACAGCGTTACAGCACGGCACTCTTGAACTCTTGATTCTGATTGGTTGGAATATAATAGGTGTTGAAATTTTTCTAGAACATGAAGGTTTCTGAGGTAAAGTTGTAACTTTGAAGGTGAACTCAGTTTTGTGTTTGAGATGCAGCTCATGACAAACATCACGATGACAGCGGAAAGCTTTACCTGACCTTGCATTTTCTAAACCAATAATAATTACAATGCTTCAATCTACATATAATAAAATAACTCGTGTATGAGATATAAGAGGAATAAAACACACAGACGCCAAGGCAGCAGTCCATCGCTGATTATTTTCTATAACTGCAAACTACCCAAGTGTATTATTTCTTCAATATCAGCCACTTTGTTTTACTGCCTTTATCATGAGAAGATGCAAAGAAATAGAAGGTAATATTGATGCAGAGTGTTTCTTCTTGTCATGAAGGTTCTTATGAACTGCATGAGAAGGTCAGTCCAGGCATTTAAAGAGCACAGCACAGAGGCGTAGTGGCTCAGCTGCGCCGCTGCCTCGACTTTCAGCACAAATGGATTTCCTTGAGCACTTTCTGTCTGAGCAGCTTGTTATTTCTGCATGACCTGTGCCACACGCATATGTGAATCTTTAATGAATACTGATGTTAATCAATAAAAGACGCTCCTGCTTTCTGCCCTTGTCTCTATGGAGCTTGCTGGAGAAAATACCAAGGTGCCTTCTTCTGCCCTTGTGTTCAAACTCTGGCATTTTTAACCGAACCTCATTAACCAGGAACAACCAAAGTCTTAATAGAGCATGCTCCTGATCCTACAGTGGAATATTTACCCTTTTCTCTTTCTATGTTTTGGTGTATTTGCTCAAGATCATTTAAAGATCTAAAAAACTCCGACCTGTCGAAGATGGCTCCGACGCCGGCGCTGTGGGCGCTGTTCCTGTGCACGTGGAGCCCTGTGGCTAGCAGAATGCCGTCTTTTACGGCTATGGAGCGGTGCGAGAACGATGCAATGAGCAGCTCGTTCCAGCCTGGAGAAAAAAAAGAAAAAAAAGAAGAGAGAAAGCAAAATTATATATATATATATATATATATATATATATATATATATATATATATATATATATATATATATATATATGTTGTATGTGAATCTGTGCACCATCACCACCAGACCTCCCAACCTTCCAGTACAGTCAGCTCCTAATGGAAAAGATGGGAAGGTCTCGGTAACCCCGAGTTCAGTAAGTGATAGCAAATCAGAGCATCAACAGTAAAGTGTGTATTTACTTTTAAATGAGTTATACTGTATTTATAGCCTTGAACGCTGAACATTTTTCCTGAATACCGGTCGCATTGATATATATATATAAAAACGCTACACACTAATGATCCGAACGATCGAAACACTTTATAGACAAATTTCATTTTCAAACTGAATGAAACCTGGAGGTGGAGATGGAAAGGAAGTTATCCAACCATGAACCTTCTCTCAAAGGGTTTGAGAGTTTCAACCAGTTTCCTGTCATCTAGATAAATAAATAAATACATTTGTGCAAATTAATATTGCTAATAAATAATACTGATTTAAGAAAGCATTTATGGTGTTTCTTAAAACCTACAGAATTCTAATGTCATTTGGACAAATAAGAGGAATTTTATGTATCTAGAGGTATATAAAAAAAAAGATAGATTTCATAATTAAATAATGAATAATATATCTAATAAAATTCTATGTAATAATAAATGAAATATTTAATAAGGTTTACACTTGAATACTGCTGGTATAACAAATCCCCAAAGCCCTTATTGACAAGATTTGTGTGTATGTTATCACGACGAAGCATGCTAACATGTGTGTGTGTGTGTGTGTGTGTGTGTGTGTGTGTGTGTGTGTGTGTGTGTGTGTGTGTGTGTGTGTGTGTGTGTAAAGGTGTAAGTGCTCTTGCCTGCTCTCAGCAGGATGACCTGATCGTCCAGGGGCAGTTCAGAAAAGTGTGGGATCCTCTTGGCCCATTCCACCAGGGTAAAGAGCTGCTTGTCTGCTGCCTGGCAGATGTTAGTGACTGGATCATTGGGCTGTGGAGAGACACAAGCACGAGTGATCTACATGCTCATGGATGTCTCCTACACCTACGCTCGAGACCTAGGCTGTGTGCTTCATCTTTATTGAAGATGGTGGACTTGGGTTGCAGTGGTTAGCAGAGCAAAAGGGCTTTTCTGACAGTTCTTCATGTGTGTATGTGAAGCTCGAGGGCTGATGAGTAATCCCTTCCATACAGGAAGGCAAAAATAACAATGCGTCTTGCCCGAGTCTCTCAGGAAATACCTGCAGAGAGGCAGCGTTAAAAAACCCACTGCGTCCAAGCGAGCATTTCCTGCAGGAAGCTCGCCCGGACAGAAAGGCTCTCGACACGTTTTCGCTGGAAGGGTCGTCGTAGCAGCTGCAGCAGGAAAAGCTTCATTCAGTGTGACAATTTTTTTAAGAGTGCAAACACTGAAAAATCAACACTTTGACTCTGACATGTCAATATCGCTAAGAAGAAAATCGTAGAGAATAAGAAGCTGTCTCACACATCACTGGAGAAAACCCTACCAAAAAACCATAAATATCATGTTGATATAAACATGAAACCATAAATATTGGCATCCCAGTGCACTCCCTGTCGTTCGGCCAAAGCTGAGTCATATAATAAGCTACAGTGGAAGCTTCACTTTAGGTATCTGGTGAAAAGGAGATTTCTCATAGAGATGAAAATGTGAGCACGTGAGAGCGAGAACGGAAAAGTGAAGAGCATCATGAGAGGCGTGTAGATAGATTCATTTTATGAAATAAATTAATTTGATACACAAGATGGGCACGGTGGCTTAGTGGTTAGCACGTTCGCCTCACACCTCCAGGGTTGGGGGTTCGATTCCTGCCTCCGCCTTGTGTGTGTGGAGTTTGCATGTTCTCCCTGTGCCTCGGGGGTTTCCTCCGGGTACTCCGGTTTCCTCCCCCGGTCCAAAGACATGCATGGTAGGTTGATTGGCATCTCTGGAAAATTGCCCGTAGTGTGTGAATGTGTGAGTGAATGAGAGTGTGTGTGCCCTCCGCCCAGGGTGTATCCTGCCTTGATGCCCGATGACGCCTGAGATAAACACAGGCTCCCCGTGACCCGGGGTAGTTCAGATAAGCGGTAGAAAATGAATGAATGAATGAATAATACACAAGATCATTTAAAAAAATGGATTACAGTTTTTACATAACCCATAAAAAACTACAAGCCTCATTCTGATTGGTCGTTCCAATCTTGCTGCTTACAACAAATTTAAATAAAATGTTTTTTTTCTCTTAAAAACAATTACACATATTTCTGATAAAAACGGTGCATACACCCCCCCCAACTCCCACTTTCCAAAGAAAACAGTAAATCGGGATAAAAACATTTCTAAAAACCTTAGAACAATACTGGGAATCAATACACCGATGCTCTAGGCCTCTTTCAGCACTCCAGCCTGAAGTCTGGTTTAAGGCCAAAGCTCCTGCCAATACTTTTTTCCTTCTATGAGCCGTAATCTTCAAATACTCACTCGCTGTTATAAAAAAAACAAGCTCTGGAGGCTGACAATCAAACACAAAATACCAAAAATACCAAACTGTCAGACAGAACGAGCCACAACTCCGCTGTGAAAAAACATCAGGTTGTGAGATCATGGCTGTGGACACGTCTCCTCGAGTTTTTTTTTTTCCAAGTATAAATCATTAGATAATTCATTCACAAAGCAGTAAGAACGATATGAACTGAGCAGCTCCATGAAGAGGAGCTCCATGAAGAATACAGCTCCCTCAGTTCTAGTTAAACACAGCCATGCTTTATGAATGATGCATGGTTGTGTGAGCAGTGTTTACTCTGACCCCGTTTCTCTCACTTTCTCTCACAGAGCAAGGCCGGGCAGATGGGCATACAGCTAAAGACATCGCACCGATTAGCCTGGATGATGTGTCTCAGTCGCGCTAGACTGCTTTAACTGTATTAACCATATAATGGGGGAAAAAACAAAAATCCACCTAATATCTTGCAGCCACTTACAGCTTTATATTGATGTATAAAAGCAAAACGATCATTAAAGCTGAAATCCGTTAACAAAAAAATTAAATAAATAAACAAAACAAATTTAGAGATTTAGGTATACGAGGTATAGAAAAGGAAGACGTTTTTCTTTTTAATTTCTATGGACCGTCTTGTGAGCATGTAAAAGTTTTAAGAAAATTACACACTGCTCCTTTAATCGACGAGTTGACATGATGAAACCATTAATACTAAAAAAGAAATACGTTATACAACCCTGATCATGAGCTGTTACTAGTCAACGAATGTGAAATTACATTGCAGTTGGAGTTCATCGGTCTGCATTTTTATCTCCTTTTTTTTTTTAATTTAAATGCAAGTGCGTCCCAAAAAAAAATCATCCTGAGCATCCGGTTAACCCGATTATGCAGTACTGTGAATAAGTAATAAATGTTTTGTATTTTAACAGACTGAAAAAACGAAATGTCGCACAACAATCCGATCCTGAGAGAAAGACTGAGCCGAACAGGGACTAGAATGACGTAAGCATAGAACACACTGAAATTTCTTCCTTGTCTGAATGGAGGCATGTTACTAACGCATGTTTAACTCCTGATCTAGGTCACCATGAGCTAAACTCAGTTCATTCAGCTCAGCCCAACCTCAGTGATTAGGTGCTTTTGCAGAGGAGGCCTTGTGATTAATTAGTGCACAGGACAGTAGCTCCTAAAAGGGCTCACAAGTGAGGAAGAGTCCAAACAATTGAGGTAGGAAGAATGAGTCAATGTTTTATTTGAAACTGTCTGTCAAGAGAACGGATACCACATGGGAATAGACAATCCAGCTCATCTAAAATAGCTCATGATGTCGTGGTTCGTTGTTTTCTGACATTCTTCTATTTTACGATCCTTCATCTCTACCAGAGATAAACAAATCCGTCGCATAAAAGAGCCAAATATGACTCCATGCTGCAGCTCTATTTCTAGTGAGAGTGTGTCTTCACCAACGAGACTGTGATGGAGTGCTTTCTAGTGTCGGCTTCCCCAGAGGCAGTTCACCTCGCTCCGAATCTCCCCGATGTCACACGCTATTGCTCATGCATTCTCATACTCCAAAAATAAACCCCATTTACTCACATAACCACTGCCTTCGCTTTCAGGACAATCCCTAAAGAGGCACACAGACTCTCTCACTAAGCGCTGCTGTCTACATCATCTCGGAAAAAAAACCACCCGTTTTTTGTGCATATCTGTATGAAAGAAGGCAGAAAAATGTTGATTCTGAGCAGATTCTGAAATCTTCGATATGTTGACTCTTGGAGATCATCATCATCATCAACATGTTTTCGATGTCACATTATAGCTACCAAACTCACCAGCAGTTGCTCAGCTTCGAATCAGGATACATTACAGCCTTTTGGTGATTATTTTCAAAAACGGCGCTTCCTGAGGAGTTCATTCATTCATTCATTCATTCATTCTCTACCGCTTATCCGAACTTCTCGGGTCACGGGGAGCCTGTGCCTATCTCAGGCGTCATCGGGCATCGAGGCAGGATACACCCTGGACGGAGTGCCAACTCATCGCAGGGCACACACACACACTCTCATTCACTCACACACTACGGACAATTTTCCAGAGATGCCAATCAACCTACCATGCATGTCTTTGGACCGGGGGAGGAAACCGGAGTACCCGGAGGAAACCCCCGAGGCACGGGGAGAACATGCAAACTCCACACACACAAGGCGGAGGTGGGAATCTAACCCCCAACCCTGGAGGTGTGAGGCGAACGTGCTAACCACTAAGCCACCTTGCACCCTAATTCTGTTCAGTTATTTGAAAATAAAATGACCGAATTAATACATTATAACACATGAATCCAGTGCACAAACCCTCTAATGTCACAGTGCAGCTGTTGCAAATCGATAAAATAAGGTAACCAGCACCCTGTGGAGCTCATGTAACAAGTAACTCCAAAGGAAGAGCAGATATTCAATATTATAAGATTTACCTAAATGAAGGAACGTCTAGGAGAAACAATAAATCTGGGTGACAGCTGGATATTACCAGAACAGCATCCAGATCTGTGATTTATACTGCGGTTACTTGAGAACGCTCAGACCTCAATTTAAGGTTTCTCCAAAGTACGACATGCTGATCAACAGGATAAACTCAATTACTCACACAGAAAAAAGAAAAGAGGTCATAACCAGGCTCCATAGATTGAGCTAAGCGAGTGGGAGTCAAGAATGGGAAGATGAGATATTACAAATATCCCTTTACACTTTCCCACTATATCTGAATATTTTTTCAGGCGTGTGGCGCCTTGAAGAACCACAAACTGTACACTAACGTGTCTGGTTGCTCAACATCTCTATTTGTCATCTGTGGGATAAAGATATTTTAGTTAGTGTAGTTATTTAGTTCAACCGTGTCTCCATTTAAGTCTAGTACAGAATCACTCTAACGATATTATCCCAGCCTCATCATCCTTTCACCTGCTCAACCGGTATTAACGTCATAACTCAGTAACCGTGTATTTTTTTCATAAAGTGAATATATTTACTGTTATCTAAATGTTTTGTCTGTCTTTTATTAACCTGGGAAATTTCTAAAGCATTCATGGGTGTGACAAAATAAAAACATGACATTTACAGACAAAATATTCAGACTAAAGTAAACTTACACCAGAATCAAGACAAAACAAAGCTGAAGCTGAAGTAGTTTTTTCCGAAGTGGTGAAATCATGTAATGTCAGTAGACAAAATATACACATTTACCCTTTGCAATAAATCCAGATCCAGTTTAAATCTGAATTAGAAACGTCTCTGAACCATAGAGAATCTGCCCCGTTCCCTGTTTCCATTTGCATTTATAATAATTTGCGTAATAATCCCCGTATATATTCCCTCAGAAAGACTTTTAATACAAAAGTTTTTATACATTTTGAGGTGGCTTTCAGAGAAGCATGTACTGTATTTGGACCATGGCAACAAAAGCTGCTTACTAACCGAATTGGACGGCATGCCCAAGTTGGTCTCGATGTACGTCTCGGTCTTGGGCTCGACGGCGAGTTCGGCCTCTAGGATCTTCTCCACAGGCATGTCCTCGTTGGCGCTGCTGCTTGATTCAACCTCATTCTCATTTCGATCCTTGGCTCGCTGCCGCTCCTCCTGAACGGCTGTATGCAAAAAAACTGGGTCCACTCAGTATTGCTGATTACATTGTCAACATTAACAATGCAACAATTTCCATATATTGATAATATACATATACAAAACCATAGCAGGACAAGTTTACTTTTTTACCACTACTAAATATGAGAAGCTTTAGGTTAATATGTATAATAAACATGAGGCACGAGGGCTTTTTGTTCCAAACATTTCCCCCCACATAAATGAGTTAAAGCACCAAAACGAAAACATTTGGCTCATTCCACAGTGTGCTTTTACCAACCAAGGACCGACGGCTTGTCCTCGTTTTCTACTGCTACTCAGTACTAGGGTTGCAAAATTCTGGGAATTTTCAAGGCTGGAAACTTTCCATGGGAATTAATGGGAATATATGGGAATTAATGGGAATACATGGGAATTAACGGGAATATGTGGAAATAAACTGGGAATTTTTAACAAAATGCAGGATTGCCTAGAACAAGGAACTTCAATGTAGTTAAAAAAATCTTGCCGCATAATTTTGTTTAAAACAACAAGATTTAATGCAATTTAAGTCAAATTTGTACCCTGCATTCCTCAGTCACGTGCACACAGCACACTGCCTTCTGGAGGGCCAATGAGGCCAAACCCCCTGCATGTACTCGTGTTCTTCCATAACATGCACAGTAACACTTTAATTTCGGGTCATTTAACTAGTTAATATTAGCATGAATATTAATAGAATCTTGGCTATTTATTAGTACTTATTAGGCACATATTAATGCCTTATTCTACATTCTTAATTGTACCCAATACCTAAACTTAATAACTACCTTATTAACTCTTAATAAGCAGTAAATTAGGAGTGTTATGACCAAACAAAATGTTTATTTATGTTTGTTTAGATATAGTTTATAAAAATTCCCATAAATTCTGGTAAATTTCCATAAATTCCAGTAAAGTTTCCTATTTGGAATATTTCCAAAATTCCCCAGATTAAGTTCCCATGGAAAGTTTCCAGAAATTTACCGGAAGTTTACCGGAAACTTTCCGCCCCTTTGCGACCCTACTCAGTACTGAGGTTTATTAATTCAGAAGTCAAAGTTCACCTGATAAACTCACATGGAGCAAAGCAAAAGTAAATATGGGAAGTTCTGCCTTTCATTGTTTTGCATCCTTTCCCTTTCGGTGAATTTCGTTTATTTCCCTTATTGCTGTAGTAAGGGGTCAAAATCCAAAAGGATCATTGATGTTGGCACATCTACAAGTCTCTAACAGATCACAGACCCCCTGGCTTGGCTTCACTAGGCTGAAGAATTTTAAGCAGTGAGTAGTGAGTGATATTGTGGACCCTAACTTCTGGTTCACACATTCATACAGTTGTTGGAAACAAACTGAGGGATTAAGGCACAGTGGAGTGCTTTGTTTGTAATGTGGCCACAGAGTTTAGTTTACTGGATTGAGCGTTTCATGAGCTCGAGAGCACCAACAGAAAGTGGTTAGAGAGCTGAGCAGACACTCTGTCTATCTGTGGCCTCGAACGGTTCCGGGAATTTCTTTCTGTTTCAGTAAGTGTGATAGTTTTTTCATTAAAAAAAACCTTCTCCTGACACGGCCCCTGTTCTGCACCATTCTGCACATATGTGGAAACCCACACATATTCTAGGTTTTCTTTTATCCTGCGCTATTTCCTCGCTGCTGAATCACAGTAGTGGCTTGGAGAAGGGGCCCTTGGGGCAGGGGGAAAAAATGGGGCCCCACTTTACAGAAACTGCTGTCTACTTCTGGAGGTCAGCCCAAGGGTAGAATACTTCTCGTGGAGTCAGTGAGAGGTGAGGTGGCCTGAAATCACGTTAGCTTTATTTCCTTCGGAGAAGGAGGAGAACATAAATTCATTTAATCCTGTTTTCCTGCAGTTTTACTCAGCCCTTTTCGGGTTGGCGAGGCCCTGCTCTTCCCTTGCCTTGGGCTATGGGAGGAGGTATTATGGGCTGTTCGAGCAAACCGAACTACAGAACGGGTTCACTCAGGTCAACCAAGGCCCATTGCGCATATGCATTTCTATAACGTCAATTGCTATAGTGCACTTGATGTCTATTCTACTGTAGTGGGATCTAATGTAAGGAAGGTTTCGGTAGATCACTCAAAAGAACACCAAGCTTTACTCTTCCGGCTATGTTCAACGAATCCTAAAACTCGACACACCCTCGGACCCTCTAGTACTCATGTCTCTGCTGGAAAAATCCAGGCTGATACAAATTTACAGAAAGGTTTCACTGGATGTCCGTACTAGGAGACCAGATAAACCAATCCATCCAGCCTGAACCTGCATGATATTCACTGTGAACAGCACTGTTTTGTCAGCAGGATACTTGTATAGACAAAGCTACGAGAGCAGCTTCATTATCCGAACAGAAGAAGAGCTCTTGGATTAAAACATGATACACTCCTGTCAAAAGGCATTACCAAAAAGGAACGAGTAAAGCCTTTGGAAGTAAACCCAGCTCTGACGAAGTCTTCCATGCCGTCCTCTCGGGAAGGAGTGTGACTAACATACTAAGAGTGCTAATGTCTTCCTACATAGGAGTAAATGATATTCCTCTCTTTTTGTGTCTTCTTGTACTCGCCTGACTGCCATCCTATTTGCTCTCTTGCCTTGAATCTGATGTCGATAGGCAAGAAAATAAATGCTGGTTCTGAGATACTGCAATCATGTAGGGTCTTTTTTTTCTTTTTTTTTTTTTAACAAAACACCATTGCTCTTGCCCAAACCAACCTCTTTGTTACCCCCAGCTCGGTTTAAAATTCATTTAGTTTCACAGACAGGGAGTCTGAGATCTTGTAGTATCTTTTTAGAATGAATTAAGTTTCTTCAGCCTACTGTGTACAGTGTTCGGACCTTGTTGAGCGAAATATGCTTAGTTATTCTTTTCTTCCAGGCTACTGGTTACACACTTTTTGGGCCTGAAATTGTTCCACCAAAGGTTTAGTCCACCAAAGGTTGCTTTTTTCAGATGTTGAGGAATCAGGCATATTTATACTGGTGGTGTAATACAATGGCCCTATCTGGATCTGGATCAGGATCTGAATAGTGCTCCAAATATCCGTACCTCAATTTCGATTTAAATGAAGCAAGATGTTTTTTTTTTTTTAAATACAAAACACACTGGAGAACACTGACTGCAATTCATGTGACATCCAGCAGAGGGCACTAAAAAAGGCAGACCGCATTTTTAAGGCAAGGATAACCAACAACCACCACCAGAGTCCACTATGTTTGCTTATCACAGTAACACAAGCCTAATGTATCGTCTCGCTCAGGTATCACACTTGCTAAATCAGAAGGCCGCATGTCTGACGCACTAATTAAGAGTCTGTGCTCGTCAGAGTCCAAGGTCACTGAATGTTTAATCGCTGCCATGCATCAACTTGCACGTTTCCAGTGGATTTCAGCTAGCAGTGAACGCCTGATTTGCTGCAACACATTACACTAAATATAACAGAATCTGTAACCATAGCAATCACTGTGGCATATTGTAGAGTAGGGATATTTAATAGTCTAAACCTTGTATTGGAATATAAAGAGGATGAGTGCTATGCTTCCTCTCTGTAATCTGCTGTACCTTCTCTCTTCATGCCCATTGCCAGGCATTTCTGATAGCGACAGTATTGGCAGCGGTTTCGTTGGCGCTTGTCGATCACACAGTCCTTGTTGTCTCTGCAGGTGTAGGTCAGGTCCTTCCGTACTGTTCTCTTAAAGAACCCCTTGCAGCCTTCGCAGCTGTAGACGCCATAGTGTTTACCTAAGGAGACAAAATATCCGCCAAAACACACAAGATGCAAAATGAAAAAAATGCTCTTGTTGCTATTTAGCAATTTATTAACGTGTTGCTACATACCAGAGGAGCGATCTCCGCAGATTGCGCATATGTGTTTGGTGAGAGACAGAGGGGTCCCCGAGGACTGCGCTGGCACCTTCATCATGCCGTTAATGCCCACCGGCGGCTTGATGTCTTCTGAGCTGCTGACGGAGTTCATAGGCGAGTTCAACTGTAACATATATATGCACAAAAACAACACAAACCTGTTTAGATACGCTCACACAAGCGGTTTTCAAGGGTTCTATAAACAGCCAAGGCTCCTCAAATTTCTTAAGGTGTTATACCTTGATAAAACCTCCTCATTTGGGATATGTGAAGAAAAGAATTCCACTGTGCTGTAATGTATATGTGGTGATAATAAAGGCTTCTATTCCCCCATTCTAGAGAAACCCTTGGAATTCCGGAACAAGCTGAAGACGGTCGCTACCTTCTACGTCCTGCTGAAATCAACTAACAGTGACAAAATCTTGACAATATAACATACACAAGCTAGGACTAAAGCATGGGTGATGATTATGGGTAACATAGAAAAACTATTGCGGACATGTGACATCACCTAGGGCTGAGGGGTAATCTGGGTCAGGGTCCATGCGTGCACAACCGTGACACCTTCCGGCTTGTTAAGGATGTATCGTACAGTATGTAGACACCCGACAAGTAGATTAGGACAATTGCTCATCAGAAGAAATGAAAACAGATTTGTTAATCAAGCACGGACTTAACGACATTGTCATAGTGCCCTATTTAGTCCTCAATATGGCAGGCAAAATGGTGCACGGTGTGATGTCACACATAACTGAAGGACACACAGAATTAGTTGGAGCCACACCTTCATTTAAAAATGATTCTTTATCCCTCTTTCCCAGCCGTTGTTTAAAAAGTCTGGACACTAGTCACATTGCTAGCTAAAATAAACCTGCTTTCTATTCCATCGTAATGAAACAATGCAGCCTGTGAATGTTGGCCTTTGATTGCGTTTTGGAAAGACTCATGGAGATTCTCATGTGATTAAAGCAGATGCGGTTGGGACGAGCCCATGCTTTCAAGCTCATGTGCCTTCTCTGTTCATCTCCCACCATCACCACTATCCACTCACTCTCTCTCTCTCTCTTTCTAGGGAGGCAGTCATTGCAGGATGTGTCCTGAGCCTCATTTATTCTCATTCAACACTGCCAGCGCAAATATTCTATGCCAGGATAGCTGCAATAAAATATTGAACAGGACAGTGGAATAAAGACAGTCTTGTGTTTCTTTTTTTCTTGCGAAAATACACCAGAGCCAAAAAATGTGCTGGGGTGAACTCATCCAGACACAGAGGGAGATTTGTTCATACATGAATATCCTGAAATGAGCCCTACGGCGTTCCGCATGGATTTATACGAGCGCGTGAGGGAGGTCTACCCTACAATCAACAGCAATTCATCATATTCCAATCACTGATCATCACCACCCAAACATTTCTAGCACTCACAGCACATTAATAATGTCTTTCTGTTCTTTCTCTATTCTTTTCTTTTTTTCCTTATCCAACATTTACTTCCAAACAAAAACAGCACTGAACTGTGATCAGTGTTGTAATGTAACGGAGTACAAATACCTCGTTACCGTACTTAAGTAGAAATGTCACGTATCTGTACTTTACTTCGCTATTTAAATTTATGTCAACTTTCACTTTTACGGCACTACATTTCCTAGATAAAATGTATACTTTTACTCCGTTATATTTCCACTAAGCATCTTCGTTACTCGTTACTACAAAATAAAATCAGAAGAACATCATAACGCAGCTCCGCACGCTCTACGGAGAAGCACAGGTACGAGCTGGAGGCATTTATCTATAAAGACGCAAAGACGACAAACAAAAGCAGTGAAATTTCACTATCCTTATGAGCAGAGTTGTAGCACAAACAAAATATTAATGCAAACAATCCAAACAATACTAAATAAAAATAACGTTTATTGATTTGGTCTTTGTCTTGTGAATATTTGTTTATTAATGACTGCATTCATTGGACACACTGTTTGTAGAGAATGCACACATACATGAACTGATTTGATTCAAGACTGGCATCATTACATCATGCATAAAATTTTGGTGTCCACTTTTGCCATTTAATAATATCATAACTTTTGGCTTACTATGTAGTCATATAATATATAATATAAAACTCTTCTTGTTTTAAATTCTCACTGAGGGCTAAAACCCCCTAAAGATGAAACCCTAGAACTGCCCCTGCTCTTATGCCTACCGAAAATCACTGAAATTTTACTTTTTACTTTTACTTCATATACTTAAGTACATTAAAGATCAGAAAATGACTTTTGATACTTAAGTACAGTAAATATCAGATACTTTAAGACTTTTACTTGAGTAATATTCTAAAAGGTGACTTCTACCAAAGTCTTTTTCTAGTACGATACTTGTACTTTTACTCAAGTATTGCTTTCTAGTACTTTATACAACACTGAATGTGATGTGTTCTAAACGCCATCGTGAACACCGACGTCACAAAATCCACAACAGAAAACAAGTAAAATATGTGAGATGCTCTCACTCTGGGGCTTTGGCTGTCTGGCCTGAACAAGCTGACTGATCTGACTTACATATTCACAAAGAGACAAATCCAGAGTGAGCAAGGAAAATGTGTTTAGATGCCTGTACTTGATGGGAACTGGTAATTCACTGAAAGATACAAATCAAGCTTCAGAACGATGTATTACTGAAAGCACTTTATTCATTAGACATTAGCCCTATTCGGACAGGATTAGTTCTACATGGGGACGTGGGGGTAAAGTAATTATTACCAGAGCTTCTCTGTGATTTTAGTCCCGTCCGAATGTGCCATCTCGGTAATCATTACGGACAATGTCAGTAAAGATTACGGTGACTTTTACCTTCTGTAAAAAGGTCCGGAAAAATTACCTCAGGTAATACTGATCCCATCTGAATAGACCCGCTGTAAATATGTACGGTAAAATTCCGTCATTTCCTGTTTAAAAGTAGTTTTTGGCGCGTTTTGCAAGCATGGAGGCGCTTGAAACAGGAAGCAACGTCATACGCACATGACGACAAGGAGGTTACTGTGGTCCGTAAAGCGAGTTCCCCCTCCCACTTCTGCTAGTTTTACTGAGATGTCTTGTCCCGTGCAAATTGGCCAATTAATATTACAGACGTCCTGAGGTAAAATTGCATTACTCCATGTCCCCACGTAAAACTAATCCCGTCCGAACAGGGCTATTGTTTGACATCTCTTGATAAGCATCCATCCATGAATCCATCCATCTAGCCATTTTCTGAACCGCATCGCCCGGAACCTGGAGTCTATCACAGGTCTATCACAGGTCTAACACCGGCCCACCAGCTCTACACACACAACAACAAGGCAGCATGACATACAGTCAGCCCTCTTCCACATACAATTGCTCACAGACATACATATTTGGGGGGTGTTTCTCCAACTGCTCTTCAGGCTCTTGTCCACAGATAGATTTTGTTGATTCAACATTTTACTACTTTTTTCACCAACACTTTGTCTGACCATTCCACAACATGTCAACACAGGGCTCTCAAGTTTTGAAGACAGGCAAGCGTGACATCTCTACAACCCAGACAAGCTGTTTCGTGTGGAGGTTTTGTTCAAACCGACCATCGAAAATACTCTCGCTAATAAATATGTTTTTTTTTCATTGGTTGTTGCGTTAAATCTTACCCAGATAGTGCTATTTTCTGACTGGCTATTGTGTAGCCCCTTTTTTTTTATTGGCTGATAAGTGTCAGGCTCGACTAAGAACTGAGACGTGCTTGATTCCTGCCCGGTTCCATAGAGACGGCGGTGCGGACTGATACATTTTGGGCGCTGCGGCTTATTAAATATATGATAAATAGTCAAAAAGTTTTTCTGTGTGAGAAATACGATGTGTGGCGGGAGAGCCTGACAAAAGACCCAAATGCGTGACACTTGACAGCCCTGTGTCAACATGTCTTTTCTCGCTTGTCCCTAACTTGTTTCCTGAGCCATTGATACGAAGTGCTTCCTGTCAAAAAGTTTGAAAACCTTTGAAAAGTGTTTCTAATTACGAATACATAAAAAAGACATGTACCTAACGGCGCTAACGTGTGAAGGTGCTAACAGCGAGAGGAGAAAGACAGCTTGGGAAAGAAACGACCAGCGTCGCTTCACAGTTAACGCTCGACCTACGTGTTGACGTGAGCGGTAGAGACAGCTGCGTGGCATCTGATGGCCAGAGGACACCCACATATGAGACACGCCACCAAAACATGACAATAAGCAAGATTTACCTCATCACAATAGCTCCAAACAGACAACAATAAAGACATTTAGTGTAGGAAAAGAAACTTAGCAGTCAGTAGATTCGTACACTGCCTGACGCTTTAAGTAAAAAAAAAAAACTGCACAAAATATAATTCAACTGTTTATATTCTTGAACTTCACTTTAACATTATGTCTCAAACTGGTTTATGTAAATGTTCATTATCACTGGTTTCCTACTTCCTGTTATGATGATCCATCATTTTGATTTCAACTCATATTTAACTTCGTTCATTTAGGTCTGCCTTTGGTCTGCTATTTGTGTGTTTCATAATTATTGGCACCCTTCATTAAACCTATTGTATAAAATAAAGCTTATTCATGGTTATTTAACTAATACACTAAACAGTTATTAAAGTTACTAAAGCTACTAAAAATGCTGCGTAAAACGAATGCCTTCGTTTAAAAAAACATACGGCAAGTACACAGACACGAATAGAAAAATAATACAACCAAATTATCATCCTTAATAAATTCTATTGATTGTATATTGTTCTTCCTGTATCCGTAACAATAAACCGCTTGGATAACTTGCACACATCGTTGTACGTCAATGATTTTCCGATATAAATTGTTCGGGTTTTGTTTTCACTTGAGTCCAAAATGAAAGCTTTTCACCACAAACACATACAATCGGGTGTGTTGAGGAAAAAGTCCCTGTAAACACTATAAAACACGTCAGGTTTGTCTCTGATGCTTTGGGGCTGTTTTACAGCTAGTAATTTAGAGACTCTTTGGAAGATCCATAACGACAAAGTACCAGGATATTTTAGTCCGAATATCGGCTTGCCAAAAAGCTTCAGCTATACATCCATCTCTCTATGAGATAATGACTGCAAACATAGAATCAAATCAACACCGGAGTGTCTGTGGGACGCTCTGTAACGATCCTCTCGGTCTCTCGCGGTCTGAACTAAAGAATATAAACGAGTCTAAAATGCTCTGCAGGGAAAAGTAGACTAAAATCCTTCAACAACGTCTCCAAACTTGGTAGACATTTTTCTCTCACCGAGACTCTTTACCAAACCTGAAAGCACAAAATATTACCGTGCGCACGTGTTTTTTATTTGACACGACAGTATTTAACACTGCCAGTCAAAAGCTTGGACACACTCACTCAGAGATGGATTTTCCCTCTTGCGATATATATTTTCCCTCTTTCAGAATAACAATGAATCCATTAGCTCTATGCAATGACTGAAAATAGATCCTAAACCAATCATTCATTCATTCATTCATTCATTTTCTACCGCTTATCCGAACTTCTCGGGTCACGGGGAGCCTGTGCCTATCTCAGGCGTCATCGGGCATCAAGGCAGGATACACAATGGATGGAGTGCCAACCCATCGCAGGGCACACACACTCTCAACAATTTTCTAGAGATGCCAATCAACCTACCATGCATGTCTTTGGACCGGGGGAGGAAACCGGAGTACCCGGAGGAAACCCCCGAGGCACGGGGAGAACATGCAAACTCCACACACACACACACAAGGCAGAGGCGGGAATCGAACCCCCAACCCTAGAGGTATGAGGCGAACGTGCTAACCACTAACCCCCCCCCCCCCCCCCCCCACCAAACCAATCAAAATCTTTTAATTTTACGTTTGTAGAAGTGAAGCTTTGGACACTCTCCACACTCTCGTCACTACACAACGTACCCACAATGTTTTGAAGGGTTATAGTTAGAGGTTGTGGAGCATCAGTCTGATCTAGTGATTTATGTACAGACAATTCTGGAAAAGTCCCAACTCACAATAGTACATAATTCTATGCACACATAACACACTCCTTCTTTAATACCATTACGGAGCGGCTTTTATGGCTGCAAACAGGTGGCGCTGCAATCCTATGCGAATGAACACACACTTGACTAAATAATAGGTACATTGATGCCTACATGCAATCTGTACACACACATGCACAACAGTATGACCTCTATACAAACATCTACAGTGTACAAGTAGACACCCCCCCCCCCCCACACACACACACACACTTTGGAAAGCTGCATAAAAGCCATCACCGGCTGTGCATCTATCATTCACATGGACGTTACAGCTTTATACCAGACTTGGTCTAAATTTGATTTATCTTTTCAGAGGAAGCTGTTAACCTTGAGTAAAATGGAGGCTAGTCAAAGCTATGCTAGTAGCTGGAAGACCAATCTCCTGTGTGCTGCAGCTGGAAGGAAGACATTAGGGGACATCGAGGAAGGAGAGAAAGAGAGTGAGAGAGTGAGAGAGATGTGATAAATTATGAGAGTGCTGCTTTATTTTACACAGCCTGTCAGTGAAAGGAAGTACTTTCGGTTATGATGAGGTTCTGTCTTGTGAAATGTGCTCTATTAAACACACACACAAACATCAAGCAAGATTTTACACACCTGTCCTCTACCTGCGCTTCCGTGCAGATTTCCTCTCTCCGTCCCCGTCCAGATTCTGGACTCGGTCTCTGTTCAGACTATTTTCGGTGCACTTGCAACACTATCTGCTTGGGCTTAGTCTCTGTGATGGGGCAGCAGGATTAAAGGGGCTCACTTCTGTTACTGCAAATAGATTAATCTCCCTCTTTGGCTCATACATGAACATGCACCCTTGTTTCTGGGGGTTGGGTGTCTCTTTACACACACACACACACACACACACACACACACACACACACACACACACACACACACACACACACACACACACACACACACACACACACACACACACACAGAGGCTCTGTGAAAACAGCAATATCTTCAAATCCACTCTACGTCTTAGAGTAATGCCAGAGTAAAGCCATGTTTCCTGTGGGCAGGACTTTACATTTACACTCAATCAACTCCAGCTCATGGCAGTGTATCTATTAATTAGCTGTCCTGCCTCCCGGTGGTCAGGGGTCAGGGGTCACTCTGCAAGCTGCTTAGTAATGACAGCAAGAGCACAGAGTACGACCTCGCAGTACAGCATGACAATGCGTGGAGAGAGAGAGAGAGAGAGAGAGAGAGAGAGAGAGGGATCTTGTAGGTTTGCTAAAGCTAAATATGGCCAGAGTTAAATATGTGACAGTGCTGTGGATGTTACTGTCATGGCAACATATTGAGTTAAAATAAACATGGGAAGAAGCTAGGAAGAAAGGAAGGAACAAAGGAGAGAAGGAAGGAAGGAAGGAAGGACAGAGGAAAGAAAGAAAGAAAGAAAGAAAGAAAGAAAGAAAGAAAGAAAGAAAGAAAGAAAGAAAGAAAGAAAGAAAGACTGATGACAGAAAAGAAAAATGTAAGTTAAAAATAAAAAAGTCAGGAAAATAAAATGTCAAAGAGGAAGGAAAATGAAAGAAAATGAAAAAAGACATTAACTATGGTGCAGTGTTCCAGTCTTTAGAGTCATCTATAGAATTAAAGTTGAAGTAGTTGATTCTGTGATAAAGTCATTGATATTCAGAGAACACTGTCTGTCTGTCTGTCTGTCTGTCTGTCTGTCTGTCTGTCCGTCTGTCTGTCTGTGTGTATGTCTCTCGCTCTCTCTCTTTCTGCTGATAACTTGGTGAAAGTCTCCACTAGTTCACAGCACGTTCATTAGTTCAGTGCTGGAGTTCACTCGAGGCTCCAAATCTCCTGATCTCTATTAAAGCGCGGACTCAGTGCAGTGTCCCTGCAGGAGCGGGGAGTGAGTTTGTATATCATGTTTCATATCCTCACCTGGCATTTTAAATGTCCAGAGCAGAGACACAACATCACGTGTTCCATATGAACCAGGACACACGGATGAAACGTCTGGATGCTGCATCCTGGCAACAATCCTGGGATCTCTAAGCACCTTAGAGAGAGAGAGCTGGGGGTTTTAATGCAGCTTATCCTGTCTTACTGCACTGGAGAACAGACTTCCCTCAAAAGGACACTTCAAAGGCTACGTT
>NC_062538.1:19741807-19749307 GCF_022655615.1 Tachysurus fulvidraco
ATGTAGCAGCCTCAAGGGTTCTTTGGTTCATCGTTGTAGAGGAACCTTTAAAAAAAATATTTTAAAACATGAATCAGTCCCTTTAATCAGTCCCTGAACCCTTTAATCTATACGAGCGTTGTTTTACTCTTTGGACATGACACCCTTCTTCGCCAACCCTACTACTCATCCCATTCTCTAGCCTTTCATTTCCCGTTCTTTTCTTCAGGTCTGTTTCTTTCTTCGACTTCCATCCACCATCCGACAGAAATAAACCACAAACACTGCATTAATTACATACAGATTCGTAACAGTCGCCAAGTTTCCTGCATGGCTGTTGACAATGAAAGGCTCTACTGTGACCACAGTGTGTGTTTGCGAGTGTGTGTGTGGGAATGATTAGACCCTTGTGTCGAGCGCAAAGCTCGACTCCTCCATCAGCTCTAAAAGTCAACGGCATCCATCAGCTGTGTTGGGGCCCAGCGTTAGGTACGAGACAGAACGGGTGGAAAATCGTCTTTTTGTGTCTCAACGCAGAGATTAAAATCTGCGCCGTTACCTCACTCTTGCGCATGAAAACATGAGGAAAAGGCTGTTAATATTTGTACGTAGAGCATAAAAGAAAATGAGAGAGAGATGGAGAGAGAGAGAGAAGAAGGGAGGGGAAAAATCCCTTCTGGCTGTATGCACAGGCTGATCCTAGCAAAGCCGTAGCAGTTATTCTCAGGCCTCCTCTACACACAGCTCTATTGTGTACCCATTTAGGCCAAGTCACAATGCTGCTATCCAGTCAGTGTGAAGTTCATACGTTTTATGAGCTCCTCACAGGAAAAGAGCTGTAGATTGACATTTCCAATATAATTACATCACCATGACACATTAACACACTAATAGTGTTGGGTTCCACCTCCTGTAAAACATTTACACCTTTTCCGTATTAGCGGCGCCACCCTACACCGTTCACGTAGCTTTATTTATTTATTTATTTTTAATGAGGGACGACGTATTATGGCTTATTATTATTAACTAGCCGAAGGAGTGTGAATTAGAAGAAGACGCCCATGGAAACGTAAGGTTTGGGAAGTAACAAGCCTCTTTCACCTGTAAGGCTTTACAAGCAATAGAGGCTCCATGGTTACGGCTTTGGGTTATGGATCAGAAGGTCAGTGGTTCAAGCTCTACAAATGCCAGGCTGCTACTGATGGGCCGTTGGGAAAGATCCTTAAGACCCCTCTCTGACTTAGGAGTGCTATATCACAGCTGACCTTGTGCTCTGACTCCATCTTTCGGACCATATGTGACAGAAGAATTTCACTGTTCTGTATTGCATATGAGACAAATAACAGCTTATTCATTTTCATTCATCTTCAATAACTTATATATCCTGGTCAGGGTCACCGTGAATCCGGAGCCTATTCTGGGAAGACTGGGAGCGAGACAGGAATACACTCTGGATGGTCCATCACAGGACAGCACACACACTCATTCATACCTAGGGATACTTAGCAAAAGAGTGGATCCATCTGCTCTTTATTGCACCTCATCCAGCATCCAGACACCATGAAATGTAGGGTCTGGGCGCAGACAGACAGGAATATCCAATCAAAAACAATCAAAATCTTAACACGTAACAGACGTACACAGTAAGGTAACACACCGATGACTGGACGGGGTGGAAACAGGAATAAAACAGAAACAAAAGCACAAACAAACACAGGAACTGAAAGATACAGTAACATGTACATCCCATAATATTATGCATTATTACATCAGACCAAATGCACATTATCATCTAGTACTTGCTAATATTATGAACAGCAGCTGCGTTAATCCGTCTCCACTGCTTCTCTCTTTCTACCCATCCCGAGACATCCAGAGATTGTACCAGCTCCGATTGTCTTCCGGGCCATGAAGATTTTGGACCTTCACTGAGATGAGGTCGAGAATCCTGAGGCATCTAAAGATTTACCAGCTCCAGTTAGATTCTGCGATACTAAAGAGGAGATGCAAACTGCATGTGGACTTTTGCATCAATACAACATTTGTCAGACTGTATATTTATAATCACACCCTCCAGTGACACCCATATGAGGACGAGGTCTGGTTTCTCTCAAGGTTTCTTCCTTCTATTCAAGGGAGTTTTTCCTTGCCATTGCTGCCTGAGTTACCTCCGACTTGCACATTGGGGATAAATACAAACACATTTAAATATATATCTAATATTAATCTTGAATTTGAATATTATATTAATCTTTATATTATTCTTTATAATAATCTTTTTTCTATGTTTATGTTCTGTAAAGCTCCTTTGAGACAATGTCAATTGTTAAAAACGCCAAACAAATAAATTTTAATGGAATTGAATCGAATTGAATGTAAGCAGAGCCTGGAAATTCATGCCATCTTTTTCTGTAGTGGGAAGAAACCAGGGAACCCAGAATAAATCCACACAGACATGTAACGCTCCAACTCAAGCTTACGATCAGACCAGAGTCCCACGAGTTGTAAGGATGGCACTGTGCCACCATGGCATCCAGCATTATTGTAACTACCGTACACTGATAATCTCTACCCTTCAGTGTAGCTGTGGTATTCCTCAAGGTTACATCCTTAGACCTTTAACAAATAGTATATATCTTTCATCTGGGTTGTATAATAAATATTATGTAGGGGGATGTGGTAGCCTAATGGTTAAGGTGTTTGGCTACCAATCCGAAGGTTGCGAGTTCGATTCCTACGTCAACCAAGTTACCACTGCTGGGCCCCTGAGCAAGGCCCTTAACCTTCAATTGCTCAGGTGTATAAAAATGTAAGTCGCTGTGGATAAGAGCGTCTGCTAAATGCCGTGAATGTAAATGCAGTTATATGTAACTTATGTAAAAAGTACGTGACAGTGTGGCATATAGGTGGTGAGAAAGACTGAACGCTATAACCTGATGTTGGCACTGTCACAGCTGCTGTATGCATTGTCATACAGTCTGCATATCCAACCAATCAAAATGCAAAGAAAACCACACAAGATCTGTATAAGAATGTATAACAATCAACAAACTTTAGAAACATTCGTTAAAAAAATCCCCACAACTTTAACCACATCTCCGTGTGGCCTCCTGATGAATCGAGTGCTCTTGTAACGTAAAATTATACATACTGTGAACTAATAGCGATGAAAAAAAGACCAAACCTAACAAAAGGCCCGTTGTTCAGAGCACTACAGGTGGCAGTCCACCTGCAGACCAGCGCTTCACTGCTCAGTCAATGATAACAAGGCTACAAAGTGCCCGCATTGACAAAGAAAGACAAAAGTGATTCTCAGGTGTAATGATAAAGATAAGGCTGGCACTGTGTAATAGCTATTGACAAGGCTGACAAAAAGCCCTCTTAGCTCTTAACACACTTCATTACTAGCAGATAGATTCTGTTAAAACAAAGGTACTGTAGCAGTTGTGAATGAACTAAAGAGAGACTGTACAGAGCAGTTCCATGACCGGTAACGTAGCTAACATGGGCAGTTGTTTATTTGATGGTGGCAGATTGTAGGGTATGACACATGCCAGAAATGAACTAAATAAATAATCTAGTTCTAATCCTTGTTACTGTTTCAACACAACGGCTGTTCGATATCATTTAATCCTAATAATAAACAGATGAAAATTCAACATAATGGCTGCTATTGTGACTTTTTTATGAGAAAATGCCTTATGTTTATTTAACATTCATACAAGAGGAGTGTTCATTGTCTTCGCTTTATAACCATCAGTCAATCACGGTCTTTAGGACAATGTTGTAACATAAAATATAATAGGAACCGACTTGTTTCGCAGACATTCCACGACGTTACGTTGGTGTATTTACAGAATGACGTCTATTTGCGGTTTTTAGCTCATGACTCTAAGAGCAACAGGGGTGGACAAATCACTAAGCTGGATGCCTGGGGAATGCAGATTATATTGCAACAACGGGACAATGAGTTTTTTATTCCTTATTGGCTGGTGGACAAATGACTCTTCAGGCATGATTTATTCAGCTGTCCGTCAACCGGAGGAAAACAAACCATGACTCACTCGGGATTAGCTACTAAACAATGTTTAAATACTGAATGAATTACAAATACACATCGATTTGTGTTTATATTAGTTAGATTTAGGTTATTTATGTGAAATTAAGCTAATATGTAATATCGCCAGCTATCTCTTCTATTTTGGCACAGGAAGTGAAACGAAGGCGAAACCAATGCGATTTTTGATCACTGATGAATAGTAACGAACAGCACTGCTACATATTGAGCCTTTTAGGAGATAAAAAAAATACATTCAAGAGGATTGCAAGGCCCTGGGAAACTCTGGCTTTTAGTAGAACATGTCTGTTGATTTAAACAAACCCACTCTTGTCTACAATAAAATGGATCCAGTGTACAGTTTGGGAACATTTGGGAACTCTTTAAGGGTTAATTTAATTTGTGTTATTGCTCAAAAAAAGACTATAAAAGTTTTATTCACTACGTATTAGTCTTTACTCACAAATACCTGGTGGAGATGAATAATAAAGTGTACTTTTAAAACCTTTACAGACTAGTGAGCATTAAAACAATCACCTAATATCTCATCTTTAGACCCTATTTGGCAATAAATGACTGCAATTTATGATTTTAATAAATTGCTAATAATGTGTTCCATATTTTAAAGGACAACTTTATTAATCAGTGACTAAAAATGCGACGATGTTCTCGGTGAGTCCATTCACTAAGAATTCACATTGTCCTGTTGGTTAGTTAATGGATTTGCATTGATAAGCATAATGGTTGCATCGATACATCTCTATGCAGAATTAATAATTTACCTAATTTAACAATCTGTAGAGCAAGAGAGAGAGAGAGAGAGAAAGAGAGAGAGAGAGAGAGAGAGAGAGAGAGAGAGAGAGAGAGAGAGAGAGAGAGAGAGAGAGAGAGAGAATGGATGTATAGAAGATTAAACTAATTCTACTCCTTTATGGGGAAAAATGTTTTAATGTAAAATTTTAATGTAATGTTTTTTTGATATTTCATCATTTCTACAATATATGTTGAGCAATGCTGCTATTCCTTACTACGTTACAACAAAGAAAATGATGTTAAATGGAAACAAAGCCATTACAAATCTATGATACTGAGTGGTTCAAATGAGATTTCTGCATTTGTTAGGATTTTTTTTTCTTCATCCAGAATGTTCTAGAGGTTTACGGCTCAGAAAAGGAAAGTGCCACAGGTTAATTTCTACAATGTCAAAGAAATGTGTTGTCTGTTCGTGAAAAGATAAGAGAAGCCTAGGCCTACCTGTGGGCTTACACTGGGGCCGTAGGCCATGCCGGGAGATGCCATGGAGTGCGGACCCATGGGAGAGCTGATGACGGAGAAGGGAGAGCCGAGACCGTTCATTGGCGAGCTGAGTGTGCTGATGGGTGAGTGCAGGGATCCTGAGGCTCCGATGGAGGTCGGGCTCAGCAGGGGAGGATGCATGGGCCGGTGGGACGTGGGAGAGCTCAGAGGAGATGGGGTCACCTGACCCGAGTCTGTGAGAGACAAAGAATGAGATTGAGGAAGAATAAAATTATTGCTCTGGCTTTAGGGCATTTACTAACCCCTAACACGAGAAACACATATTAGCAACAGTGACATTCCTTACTGAAGCGTCCACACGGAGTGATGTTTCATTTTGTTTTCATTCCTCAAAAAATGTGCTTTCAATGTGAGAAAAAAAAGCTATCATAAATAAACGTCTCTGTGAATCCTCACATCAGCTATTAGGATTCCTGTTTCTCTTGGCATACACCAACATTGCAGGTTCTAAAATAAAAACAAGCTGTGACTAATTTGTGTTTATATCACACCGCTGGTGAATTCTCAAATCAGACTGGTCAGAAGGTGCGCAGGATACAAGACAAATCCAAATCCTTATCCAGAGAGAATGACATTTTTATTTCAATTTATACAACTAAGCATTTGAGGGGTAAGGGCTTTGCTCAAGGGGCCCAGCAGTGGCATTTTGGTGGACCAACACCTTTTCTGTCATTTTACATTTTCTATGCATTCTCTGTTTTGGGAAGGAGTCTCCAATGTCAGTGCTTCATAACGATCAGATGTACATCAGTAAATTTAAGTTTGTGGTTTCTTTTTAACATGACAAGCAACATAAATACAATGAAAAACTCTGATTTACTACATGAGCCGATTCGAATATTAGCTTAATTTAAGTGGTCATTGTTTTTAACAAAGTGCAGTAAACCCAGAGGTTTACTGCTCTAGAGCAGTGGTCCCCAACCCCCGGGCCGGGTTGGAACATTAAATTATTTCCATTTTATTTACTGTGGTGTATTTCTCTCTGGTTTACGCGACTTTCCATGGACGAGAGGTTAACCGGGAGCTGAGAGACGTCACCTAAAGCCGCACCGATACCGCGCATGCGCAAAATATCATGATATCGGGCCGGGTTTAGGTGACGTCTGGAGCTGAGCGGCTGCGAGGGGCAGTGACGTTGTAGCTTTGGTGGAGAGAGAAGGTGTGTATCGCTCTTCTCTCTGTTCACCGGCACTTTGTCATGATTAACAGTGCTTGGTGTATGTGTATATTGTGTTTGCTCAAATTTAACCCACAAATGAGCAAAAATGAGCACGAAACAGACATCATTAGAAAGTTAGAAACTCTGCCGGTGTTCTGGATTAAAGTCATGGCGGAATACCCTGAGATTGCCACCACAGCACTTACATCCCTATTGCCATTTCCGACATGCTATCTGTGTGAAGCGGGGATTTCTGCAGTGACGGCAACCAAAACAAAACAACGGAATAAACCGGACATAAACAACACACTTCGGGTGTCATTGTCTCCTATTACCCCAGATGGAACTGTCTCGTTGTAAAGAAACAAGCTCAGGGTTCTCATTGATTTAGCGATGTAGTGAGTTAAAAAGGCATGTTTAAATACGATTAAATTAAAATTATTAATTTTAATTTAATCGTATAGCCGCCACCCCCCACTCCCAGCGGGCTGTGGTAAAATGATCAAACATTGACCGGTCCGCAGGGACAAAAAGATTGGGGACCGCTGCTCTAGAGCAGCTGAGTCTACTGGTTATTTCCTCGGTGTATTATGGCACAAGAGAACACCAAGCTGATTAGGAAAGTCACAGAACTGTCACTTGACTCACTTTAAGCAATGACACAGAAGAGTTAAATTCAATATACAGTAAAAACCTTCAGCTATGTTTGTCCCTCCGATACGCTAGCCTGTCCCCAGACTCTCGTTACGAACGGTAGCACAGTATCTCTGTAACTTATAACCTTCACATGACATTTTCACCTACCGAGTGAACTTAACAAACAGTCAGGAAGACACATACTGTATGGGTTCAGAGCAAAATAAAGTGAAAGGAGTACAACGTCATTATCCCCGGTGTTTAGCCTTACAAGATCTCGCTCTTCAGCCCACTGGTTTTCATTACCACCTTGCGTCTATCTTGTCTTGTTTGCCTTGGATCTGAGAGCTGA